>NC_069500.1:64890859-65057739 GCF_027579735.1 Bombina bombina | reverse complement strand
TGTGCCCTAACCCTTCTTCAAAGAAGGAACGACTTTTGCACAATCTGGACGTCGTCCGTGCCCTGAAATTTTATTTGCAGGCAACTAAAGATTTTCGTAAAACTTCTTCCCTGTTTGTCGTTTATTCTGGACAGAGGAGAGGTCAAAAAGCTTAGGCTACCTCTCTCTCTTTTTGGCTTCGTAGCATAATACATTTAGCCTATGAGACTGCTGGACAGCAGCCTCCTGAAAGGATTACAGCTCATTCTACTAGAGCTGTGGCTTCCACTTGGGCCTTTAAGAATGAGGCCTCTGTTGAATAGATTTGCAAGGCTGCAACTTGGTCTTCACTTCACACTTTTTCAAAATTTTACAAATTTGACACTTTTGCTTCTTCGGAGGCTGTTTTTGGGAGAAAGGTTCTACAGGCAGTGGTTCCTTCCGTGTAAAGACCCTGCCTGTCCCTCCCGTCATCCGTGTACTTTTAGCTTTGGTATTGGTATCCCATAAGTAATGGATGACCCGTGGACTAACTACACTTAACAGGAGAAAATATAATTTATGCTTACCTGATAAATTCATTTCTCCTGTAGTGTAGTCAGTCCACGGCCCGCCCTGTTTTTTACGGCAGGTCTAAATTTTAATTAAACTACAGTCACCACTGCACCCTATAGTTTCTCCTTTCTCGTATGGTTTCGGTCGAATGACTGGATATGACGTAGAGGGGAGGAGCTATATAGCAGCTCTGCTTGGGTGATCCTCTTGCACTTCCTGTTAGGGAGGAGATATAATCCCATAAGTAATGGATGACCCGTGGACTGACTACACTACAGGAGAAATGAATTTATCAGGTAAGCATAAATTATATTTTCTCTTGTGGTGTATCCAGTCCACGGCCCGCACTGTCATTTTTAGGCAGGTGTTTTTTATTTTAAACTACAGTCACCACTGCACCCTATTATAGTTTCTCCTTTTTTCTTGCTTGTCTTCGGTCGAATGACTGGGGGTGGCAGATAGGGGAGAAGCTATATAGACACCTCTGCTGTGAGTGTCCTCTTGCAGCTTCGTGTTGGGAAGGAGAATATCCCTCAAGTAATGGATGAACCCGTGGAATGGATACACCACAAGAGAAATAAATTTATCAGGTAAGCATAAATTTTTTGTTTTTTCTATATATCTAGTCTGTAATAAAGGCGCAAGCTCTGGAGGACTCGTTAGAGGGTACTCCCTCTTTAAAAAAAAAGTCTAATACCCGTGTTTATTGCGAGGAGGTTTTGGTAGAGCCGCCTGCTCAACTATGTTCTACATGCCTTGATAAAGTTACGACATCTAGAAAAAATAGGATGTCTGTTACTACTGAGCCGACCAAGTAGGGGGCAGATTATCTCGCATCTCAGAAGTCTGGTTCCAGGACGTTCAGGATCCTTGGGTCTTGGAAGTTATTCCCCAAGGGTACAGGATAGTGTTCAGATCTCATCCGCCCAGGGGCAGATTCCTCCTGTCAAATCGGTCTTCCAGACCGGAAAAGAGACGCCTTTCTAGAATGTGTGAGGGATTTCTCTGCTCTCAGAGAAATTGTACAAGTACCCCCAGCAGAAAGGAGTCTAGGGTACTATTCAAACCTTTTCATGGTCCTAAAGGAGGAGGGCACGTTCCGCCCGATTCTAGACCTAAAATGTTTAAACAAATTTCTGGCTGTTCCATCTTACAAAATGGAAACGATCAGGTCTATTTTGCCCCTAGTTCAAAAGGGCCAGTTCATGACGACTATAGACTTGAAGGATGCCTACCTTCATGTTCCAATCCACAGGGATCACTTCAGGTTCCTGAGATTTGCATTTCTGGACCAACATTTCCAATTTGTGGTCCTTCCTTTTGGTCTGGCGACGGCCCGAGAGTATTCACAAAGGTTCTGGGGGCGTTACTTGCATTAGCCAGATCCAGAGGCATTGCTATAGCGCCCTACCTGGACGACATCCTAGTCCAGGCGCCGACGTTCAGTTTTGCAGAGGATCACTCGAGGGCTCCTCTCCTTTTGCTCCAATCTCACGGTTGGAAGATAAACTCAGGAAAGAGTTCCCTGATTCCCAGCAACAGGTTGGAGTTCCTGGGCACGATAATAGATTCTATATCTATGAAGATTATTCTCACAGATCAGCGATGCAGGAAGATTGCATCCTCCTGTCTTGCCCTTCAGTCCTCCTCCAGCCCCTCTGTGGCTCAGTGTATGGAGGTGATCGGGCTCATGGTGTCCAGCATCTATGTCATCCCATTCACCGGGTTCCATCTCAGAACACTTCAGTTATGCATGCTGAGACAGTGGAACGGCGATCATACAGACCTACCCCAACAGATTTCTCTGGGCGATCGGACGGGGGACTCCCTCTCTTGGTGGATCTATCTGGAACAACTGTCCCAAGGGACATCCTTCCTGAGATCATCTTGGGAGATTGTGACTACGGACGCGAGTCTGGCAGGATGGGGAGCTGTTTGGGGTGCCAGGATGGCACAGGGAAAATGGTCTTGAGAGGAGTCTCTCCTCCTGATCAATATTCTGGAGCTTCAAGCAATCTACAATGCTCTGAAGGTGTGGCCTTTCCTAGGGTCGTTCAGCTTAATCAGATTCCAGACAGTCAACATTACCTCAGTGGCTTACATCAACCATAAAGGATGGACGAGAAGTTACCTAGCGATTTGGGAGGTTTCTTGGATATTGGAATGGGCAGAGTCCCACAGCTGCTTGCTTTCAGCAATCCACATTCTGGTTGTGGACAACTGAGAAGCAGATTTTCTCAGCAGTCAATCCTTTCATCTGGGGGAACGGTCTCTCCATCCCTAGGTGTTTGCGGAGATTTGTCACGGATGGGGATGCAGGAGATAGATATCATGGTGTCCAGACTCAATTGCTAGCTACCCTGATACGGGTCGCGGTCCGAGGGTCCCCAGGTAGAGCTGATGGATGCCTTAGTGATGCCTTGGGGGTTCAACCTAGCTTACATTTTTCCACCGTTGCCACTGCTTCCTTGTGTAGTGGCCCGCATCAAGCAGGAGCAAGCTTCGGCTATTCTGATTGCTACGTCGTGGCCACGGAGGACGTGGTTTGCGGATCTGGTGGGGATGTCATCTTCTCCATGGAGGTTACCCTGTTGCAGGGATCTGTTGGTTGGTACAGGGTCCCTTTCAACATCAAAATCTAGGTTCTCTGAGGCTGACTGCATGGAGGTTGAACGCTTAGTCTTGGCCAAGAGAAGGTTTTCTGAGAGAGTGATTGATACTCTCGTTCAGGCCAGGAAGCCAGTCACTCGTCATAAGGTGTGGAGGACTTGCTTGTCCTGGTGTGAGAAGCATGGATATCCTTGGCACAAGATTAAGGTAGCCAGGATTCTGTCCTTTCTTCAGGATGGGTTGGAGAAGGGGCTTGCCGCAAGTTCCTTAAAGGGACACTGAACCCAAAAAAATTATTTTGTGATTCAGATAGAGTATGCAATTTTAAGCAACTTTCTAATTTACTTCTATTATCAATGTTTCTTCTTTCTCTTGCTATCTTTATATGAAAAATAAGGCATCTAAGCTTATTTCTTGGTTCAGTACTCTGGACAGCAGTTTTTGATTGGTGGATGAATTTATCCACCAATCAGCAAGGACAACCTAGGTTGTTCACCAAAAATGGGCCGGGATCTAAACTTACATTCTTGCATTTCAAATAAAGATACCAAGAGAATAAAGAACATTTTATAATAGGAGTAAATTAGAAAGTTACTTAAAATGTCATGCTCTATCTGAATCACAAAAGAAAACATTTGGGTACAGTGTCCCTTTAAAGGGACAAATTTCGGCATTATCGGTTTTGTTGCACAAAAGGTTTGCTGAGTTTCCTGATATTCAGGTTTTTTTTCAGGCTCTGTCTAGAATCAGGCCTGTGTTTAGACAGTCCGCTCCTCCCTGGAGCTTGAATCTAGTTCTGAAGGTGTTGCAGAGGGTTCCGTTCGAACCTATGCACTCTATTAACATTAAGATTCTTTCCTGGAAGGTTCTCTTTCTGTTGGCTATTGCATCGGCGCACAGAGTATGAGTTGGGGCCTTGCAATATGAGCGTCCTTATTTGGTCTTTCACGCTAAGGCTGTTTTACGCACTAGCTTTGGCTTTCTTCCCAAGGTTTTGTCTAACCGTAACCGTATCAATCAGTAAATAGTTGTTCCTCCTTTGTGTCCTAACCCCTCTTCCCCTAAGGAGAGGTTACTTCATAATTTGGATGTGGTTCAGGCTTTGAAGTTTTATCTTCAGGCTACGAAGGATTTCAGACAGTCTACATCTCTCTTTGTGGTGTATTCAGGGAAGCGCAAGGGGCTGAAGGCCTCTTCAACTTCTTTGTCCTTTTGGCTGAGGAGCATGATTCGCTTGGCCTACGAGACAGCGGGACATAAGCCTCCTCAGAGGATCACGGCTCATTCAACTAGAGCTGTGGCTTCTTCTTGGGCCTTCAAGAACGAGGCCTCTATTGTGCAGATTTGTAAGGCAGCTACCTCGTCGTCTTTACACACTTTTTCAAAGTTTTACAAATTTTACATTTTTGCTTCGGCGGAAGCAGTTTTTGGGAGAGAGGTTTTGCAGGCTGTGGTGCCCTCAGATTAGGGTCCACCTCTATTGCCCTCCTGTTTTTTTTCATTCGGTGTCCTCTAGAGCTTGGGTATTGTTTCCGACAAGTAATAAATGAAGCCGTGGACTCTCCTCCCCTTTAGATAGAAAACCTAAATTATGCTTACCTGATTTCCATTGTGGGCAGCAGAGTCCACGGTTTTCCGCCCGTTGCTCTGTTGGGCGGACCTAAATTTAGTTTGTTCTTCTGGCACCATTTATACCCTGATATTTCTCCTGCTGTTCCTTGTTCCCTCGGCAGAATGACTGGGGGATGAGGGGAGTGGGGGAGGTATTTAAGCCTTTGGTTGGGGTGTCTTTGCCTCCTCCTGGTGGCCAGGTTCTTAATTCCACAAGTAAAGAATGAAGCAGTGGACTCTCCTCCCCACGATGGAAATAAAATTTATCTGATAAACATATTTGAGTGTTTTTAATTTTAATTTAGTAGTAATTGGGGTTAATTTAGGGGGCTTAGTAATTAAATTGTTTTGTGGGGGGGTTGGCGGTTTAGGAGTTAATAGGTTAATTAGGTTTATTGCGATGTGGGGGTTTGTTGGTTTAGGGGTTAATAGTATAATTAGTTGGCGTTGTAGGGTTCGGCAGTCTAAGGGTTAATGTTGTAATTTATTTATTTGGCGTTGTGTGGGATTTGGCGGTTTAAGGGTTAGGTTTATTTTTTCGTAATTCGTGAGGGCGGTTGGGTTTATATTTTTCTTTTTCTTTTTTATTTCTTGCCAGCGGTAACGTGTTCCCCCCCCCCCCCGTTATTTCGTGCAGCTGGTTGCGTGTTTTATTTAGAATTTTGTTTTAAGGCTTTGTTTTCCTACGCTGCATCCAGGTGGATTCTTTTGGCTGCGCGCGCAGCCAACATTCCTTTGAGAAAGCGTGTGCAACTGGCGACACCGGATGCGTTACATACGAGGTTATAGTATAGATATATATTTATAAAATTATTTATTTCATATGATTTGTATACAGCATGCTTCATTTCCAATAAAAATGATAAATATACTCATTACCTTATTAAAGGGATGTTAAAGGGACAGTAAACCTTAAAAATAATGTTATATAATTCTGCAAAAACAGCAGGTTTTTTTTTTAAATTCAAAGGGGAAATTTTGTTTTATAAAGATTGCGCTAATATAATGTTATATAATTCTGCACTATGTGCAGAATTATATAACATTATTTTTAATGTTTACTGACACTTTAAACTCCAAATTTAATTCCCCATAAAATGTTTATTATGCCTAAATATATCTGGTTTGGCTGTTTTCCTCTATTACTTTTATAGAATGCAAAATGACCACTCTGCTACATATGCCTTGTAAGAGATGTACAAAAGCGAATTTATGGAGGATGTGAGAATACAACATTCAAGAGGCTTTTTATAGTCTATGTCCCTGGGTTTCAAAACACACCAAATGTTGTTTAAAAATTACCCTTTTAACTGTTTCAATTTTATGATAAATAAAAAAAATTACTTTTTTCCCTTTGATATTAAAGGGAGAGTAAACACCAAAATTATCTTTTTATGATTCAGATTGAACATACAATTTTAAACAACTTTTAAATTTACTTCCATTATCAAATTTGCTTCATTCTCTTGTTATCTATTGCTGAAGGAGCAACATTGCGCTACTCGCAGCTAGCTGAACACATCTAGTTAGCCAATCACAAGAGACAAATGTGTTCAGGCACAGATTAGCAGTAGTTTCTACTAGTGTACGATATGTGTGTTCATTTTCAACAAGGGATGCTAAGAGAACGAAACACATTTGAAAATAGAAGTGAATGTAAAAGTGTCTTAAAATTACATGCTCTATATGAATCAGGCAAGTTTAATTTTGACTTTCCTATCCCTTTAAGTATATAAATGTTCCACGTATTTTCCATAATGGTACTTCCTCCTCTAGTTATTACATTCCCTAGCAAAGATTAAACAATGACAGAGCTTGAAAAAAGCCAGGCGGCCACTATTTGAAGATATAAAATCTACAACTTCATCCATTGTTTCTAATTAAAATGTTTTACTTTGCCAAGAGAAATCTCCTAATTAAACAAAATACTTGTTACTTGCATTTATCACCCATCATATGTTCTGGAAAGCCCCTTGTATGTACAGCTTTTCTCTTGTTAAATGTAGTCAGTCCACGGGTCATCCATTACTTATGGAATATATCTCTTCCTAACAGGAAGCTGCAAGAGGATCACCCAGCAGAGCTGCTACATAGCTCCTCCCCTCACATGTCATATTCAGTCATTCTCTTGCAGCCTAACTAGATAGGTCGCTGTGAGAGGTCTGTGGTGTTTTTTAACTTAGTTTATTTCTACAATCAAAAGTTTATTTTAAATGGCACCGGAGTGTGCTGTTTATTCTCAGGCAGCATTAGAAGAAGAATCTGCCTGCGTTTTCTATGATCTTAGCAGACGTAACTAAGATCCACTGGCTGTTCTCATCTGAGGAGTGAGGTAACTTCAGAGAAGGGGAACAGCATGCAGGGCCCCCCTGCAAATGAGGTATGTGCAGTAATTATTTTTCTGAGGAATGGAATTGACTGAGAAAATACTGCTGATACCAATGTAAAGTAAGTTCAGCCTTAAATGCAGTGATAGCGACTGGTATTAGGCTGATGAGTGTGTGTACACTGAATGTATTTTTCTAAGGAATGGAATTGACTCTGAAAATACTGTTAATACTGAAATAATGTATGAGCCTTAACTGCAGTAAAAGCGACTGGTAGCAGGCTTATTAATAACAATTCATAACTTTTCAAATGTATGTTTAAAACGTTTACTGGCATGTTAATCGTTTTTTGTGAGGTACTTGGTGATAAAACTTATTGGGGCATGATTTTTACCACATGGCCATCTTTGTTTTCTGCATAGAAACAGTTTTCTGAGCTTCCCCACTGTTGTAATATGAGTGGGAGGGGCCTATTTCTCCAACATAGGTGTGTCCGGTCCACGGCGTCATCCTTACTTGTGGGATATTCTCTTCCCCAACAGGAAATGGCAAAGAGCCCAGCAAAGCTGGTCACATGATCCCTCCTAGGCTCCGCCTACCCCAGTCATTCTCTTTGCCGTTGCACAGGCAACATCTCCACGGAGATGGTTAAGAGTTTTTTGGTGTTTAAATGTAGTTTTTATCCTTCAATCAAGTGTTTATTTTAAAATAGTGCTGGTATGTACTATTTACTCTGAAACAGAAAAGAGATGAAGATTTCTGTTTGTAAGAGGAAGATGATTTTAGCAAACGTTACTAAAATCGATGGCTGTTTCCACACAGGACTGTTGAGATGAAGTAACTTCAGTTGGGGGAAACAGTTGGCAGACTTTTCTGCTTGAGGTATGACTGGCCACATTTCTAACAAGACTAGGTAATGCTGGAAGGCTGTCATTTCCCCTATGGGGACCGGTAAGCCATTTTCTTAGATTAAGTAAAAGAATAAAGGGCTTCATAAGGGCTTAAAAAACTGGTAGACATTTTTCTGGGCTAAAACGATTACTTTGCTAAGCATATTTTGCAGATTATAACTCTAAATAGTTATTATAATCTTGGGGATTGTTTTAAAAAAAACGGCAGGCACTGTATTGGACACCTTTTTCAGATGGGGGCCTTTTCTAGTCATAGGCAGAGCCTCATTTTCGCGCCACTAATGCGCAGTTGTTTTTGGAGAGCAAGGCATGCAGATGCATGTGTGAGGAGCTAAGAACCACTGAAAAAGCTTATAGAAGGCGTCATTTGGTATCGTATTCCCCTCTGGGCTTGGTTGGGTCTCAGCAAAGCAGATTCCTGGGACTGTATAGGGGTTAAATGTAAAAACGGCTCCGGTTCCGTTATTTTAAGGGTTAAAGCTTTCAAATTTGGTGTGCAATACTTAAGGCTTTAAGACACTGTGGTGAAATTTTGGTGAATTTTGAACAATTCCTTCATACTTTTTCACATATTCAGTAATAAAGTGTGTTCAGTTTAAAATTTAAAGTGACAGTAACGGTTTTATTTTAAAACGTTTTTTGTGCTTTGTTGACAAGTTTAAGCCTGTTTAACATGTCTGAACCATCAGATAAGCGATGTTCTATATGTATGAAATCCAAGGTTTCTCCCCATTTAAATTTATGTGATGATTGTGCCATAGTGTCCAAACAAAGTAGGGACAATGATGCCACAGATAATGATATTGCCCAAGATGATTCCTCAAATGAGGGGAGTAAGCATGATACTGCATCATCCCCTTCTGTGTCTACACCAGTTTTGCCCACACAAGAGGCCCCTAGTACATCTAGTGCGCCAATACTTATTACCATGCAACAATTAACGGCTGTAATGGATAATTCTATTGCAAACATTTTATCCAAAATGCCTGCTTATCAGAGAAAGCGCGATTGCTCTGTTTTAAACACTGAAGAGCAAGAGGACGCTGATGATAACTGTTCTGACATACCCTCACACCAATCTGAAGGGGCCAGGAGGGAGGTTTTGTCTGAGGGAGAAATTTCAGATTCAGGAAAAATTTCTCAACAAGCTGAACCTGATGTTGTAACATTTAAATTTAAATTAGAACATCTCCGCGCACTGCTTAAGGAGGTATTATCTACTCTGGATGATTGTGACAATTTGGTCATTCCAGAGAAATTATGTAAGATGGACAAGTTTTTAGAGGTTCCGGTGCCCCCCGATGCTTTTCCTATACCCAAGCGGGTGGCGGACATAGTAAATAAGGAGTGGGAAAGGCCCGGCATACCTTTTTGTTCCTCCCCCTATATTTAAAAAATTATTTCCTATAGTCGACCCCAGAAAGGACTTATGGCAGACAGTCCCCAAGGTCGAGGGGGCGGTTTCTACTCTAAACAAACGCACTACTATCCCTATAGAAGATAGTTGTGCTTTCAAAGATCCTATGGATAAAAAATTAGAGGGTTTGCTTAAAAAGATGTTTGTTCAGCAAGGTTATCTTCTACAACCAATTTCATGCATTGTTCCTGTCACTACGGCAGCGTGTTTCTGGTTCGAAGAACTAGAAAAGTCGCTCAATAAAGAATCTTCGTATGAGGAGGTTATGGACAGAGTTCAAGCACTTAAATTGGCTAACTCTTTTATTTTAGATGCCGCTTTGCAATTAGCTAGATTAGCGGCAAAAAATTCAGGGTTTGCTATCGTGGCGCGCAGAGCGCTTTGGCTAAAGTCTTGGTCAGCGGATGTGTCTTCCAAGACAAAATTGCTAAACATCCCTTTCAAGGGTAAAACACTGTTTGGTCCTGATTTGAAAGAGATTATTTCAGACATCACCGGGGGAAAGGGCCACGCCCTCCCTCAGGATAGGTCTTTTAAGGCTAAAAATAAGCCTAATTTTCGTCCCTTTCGCAGAAACGGACCAGCCTCTAATTCTACATCCTCTAAGCAAGAGGGTAATACTTCACAACCCAAACCAGCCTGGAGACCGATGCAAGGCTGGAACAAGGGCAAGCAGGCCAAGAAGCCTGCCGCTGCTACCAAAACAGCATGAAGGGATGGCCCCCGATCCGGGACCGGAACTGGTGGGGGGCAGACTTTCTCTCTTTGCTCAGGCTTGGGCAAGAGATGTTCAGGATCCTTGGGCACTAGAAATAGTTTCTCAAGGTTATCTCATAGAATTCAAGGAACTACCCCCAAGGGGAAGGTTCCACAGGTCTCAATTATCTTCAAACCAAATAAAAAGACAGGCATTCTTACATTGTGTAGAAGACCTGTTAAAGATGGGAGTAATTCATCCAGTTCCAATAGGAGAACAAGGGATGGGGTTTTACTCCAACCTGTTCATAGTTCCCAAAAAAGAGGGAACATTCAGACCAATTTTAGATCTCAAGATCCTAAACAAATTTCTCAGGGTTCCATCGTTCAAAATGGAAACCATTCGAACGATCCTTCCCACCATCCAGGAAGGTCAATTTATGACCACGGTGGATTTAAAGGATGCTTACCTACATATTCCTATCCACAAGGAACATCATCAGTTCCTAAGGTTCGCTTTTCTGGACAAGCATTTCCAGTTTGTGGCACTTCCATTCGGTTTAGCCACTGCTCCGAGAATTTTCACAAAGGTACTAGGGTCCCTTCTAGCGGTTCTAAGGCCAAGGGGCATTGCAGTAGTACCTTACTTGGACGACATCCTGATTCAAGCGTCGTCTCTGTCAAAAGCAAAGGCTCATACGGACATCGTCCTAGCCTTTCTCAGATCTCACGGATGGAAAGTGAACAAGGAAAAAAGTTCTCTGTCCCCGTCAACAAGAGTTCCCTTCTTGGGAACAATAATAGATTCCTTAGAAATGAGGATTTTTCTGACAGAGGTCAGAAAATCAAAAATTCTAAGCTCTTGTCAAGTAATTCATTCTGTTCTTCGTCCTTCCATAGCGCAGTGCATGGAAGTAATAGGATTAATGGTTGCAGCAATGGACATAGTTCCTTTTGCACGAATTCATCTAAGACCATTACAACTGTGCATGCTCAGACAGTGGAATGGGGATTATACAGACTTGTCTCCGACGATTCAAGTAGATCAAAAGACCAGAGATTCACTCCGTTGGTGGCTGATCCTGGACAACCTGTCACAGGGAATGAGCTTCCGCAGACCAGAGTGGGTCATTGTCACGACCGACGCCAGTCTGGTGGGCTGGGGCGCGGTCTGGGAACCCCTGAAAGCTCAGGGTCTATGGTCTCGGGAAGAATCTCTTCTCCCGATAAACATTCTGGAACTGAGAGCGATATTCAATGCTCTCAAGGCTTGGCCTCAACTAGCAAAGGCCAAATTCATAAGGTTTCAATCAGACAACATGACGACTGTTGCATATATCAACCATCAGGGGGGAACAAGAAGTTCCCTGGCGATGGAGGAAGTGACCAAGATAATTCAATGGGCGGAGGATCACTCCTGCCACTTATCTGCAATCCACATCCCAGGAGTGGAAAATTGGGAAGCGGATTTTCTGAGTCGTCAGACATTCCATCCGGGGGAGTGGGAACTCCATCCGGAAATCTTTGCCCAAATAACTAAATTATGGGGCATTCCAGACATGGATCTGATGGCCTCTCGTCAGAACTTCAAGGTTCCTTGCTACGGGTCCAGATCCAGGGATCCCAAGGCGACTCTAGTAGATGCACTAGTAGCACCTTGGACCTTCAACCTAGCTTATGTATTCCCACCGTTTCCTCTCATTCCCAGGCTGGTAGCCAGGATCAATCAGGAGAGGGCTTCGGTGATCTTGATAGCTCCTGCGTGGCCACGCAGGACTTGGTATGCAGACCTGGTGAATATGTCATCGGCTCCACCATGGAAGCTACCTTTGAGACAGGACCTTCTTGTTCAAGGTCCATTCGAACATCCGAATCTGGTTTCCCTCCAACTGACGGCTTGGAGATTGAACGCTTGATTTTATCAAAGCGTGGGTTTTCAGATTCTGTAATAGATACGCTGATTCAGGCCAGAAAGCCTGTAACTAGAAAAATTTACCATAAAATATGGAAAAAATATATCTGTTGGTGTGAATCTAAAGGATTCCCATGGAACAAGATAAAAATTCCTAAGATTCTATCCTTTCTACAAGAAGGTTTGGAGAAAGGATTATCTGCAAGTTCTCTGAAGGGACAGATCTCTGCTTTATCTGTTTTACTTCACAAAAGGCTGGCAGCTGTGCCAGACGTTCAAGCGTTTGTTCAGGCTCTGGTTAGAATCAAGCCTGTTTACAGACCTTTGACTCCTCCCTGGAGTCTAAATCTAGTTCTTTCAGTTCTTCAAGGGGTTCCGTTTGAACCCTTACATTCCGTAGATATTAAGTTATTATCTTGGAAGGTTTTGTTTTTGGTTGCAATTTCTTCTGCTAGAAGAGTTTCAGAGTTATCTGCTCTGCAGTGTTCTCCGCCCTATCTGGTGTTCCATGCAGATAAGGTGGTTTTGCGTACTAAGCCTGGTTTTCTTCCGAAAGTTGTTTCCAACAAAAATATTAACCAGGAGATAGTTGTACCTTCTTTGTGTCCGAATCCAGCTTCAAAGAAGGAACGTTTGTTACACAATTTGGACGTAGTCCGTGCTCTAAAATTCTATTTAGAGGCTACTAAAGATTTCAGACAAACATCTTCTTTGTTTGTTGTTTATTCTGGTGAAAGGAGAGGTCAAAAAGCAACTTCTACCTCTCTTTCTTTTTTGGCTTAAAAGCATTATCCGATTGGCTTATGAGACTGCCGGACGGCAGCCTCCTGAAAGAATCACAGCTCACTCCACTAGGGCTGTGGCTTCCACATGGGCCTTCAAGAACGAGGCTTCTGTTGACCAGATATGTAAGGCAGCGACTTGGTCTTCACTGCACACTTTTGCCAAATTTTACAAATTTGATACTTTTGCTTCTTCGGAGGCTATTTTTGGGAGAAAGGTTTTGCAAGCCGTGGTGCCTTCCATTTAGGTGACCTGATTTGCTCCCTCCCTTCATCCGTGTCCTAAAGCTTTGGTATTGGTTCCCACAAGTAAGGATGACGCCGTGGACCGGACACACCTATGTTGGAGAAAACAGAATTTATGCTTACCTGATAAATTACTTTCTCCAACGGTGTGTCCGGTCCACGGCCCGCCCTGGTTTTTTAATCAGGTCTGATGAATTATTTTCTCTAACTACAGTCACCACGGTATCATATGGTTTCTCCTATGCATATTTCCTCCTGTACGTCGGTCGAATGACTGGGGTAGGCGGAGCCTAGGAGGGATCATGTGACCAGCTTTGCTGGGCTCTTTGCCATTTCCTGTTGGGGAAGAGAATATCCCACAAGTAAGGATGACGCCGTGGACCGGACACACCGTTGGAGAAAGTAATTTATCAGGTAAGCATAAATTCTGTTTTTAGCGCTTTTTTGCGCAGTAAAAATTCAGTCACAATCTTTCTACTACATCCTCCATGATCCAGATCGTCTCTAGAGAGCTCAGGGGTCTTCAAAATTCATTTTGAGGGAGGTAATCAGTCACAGCAGACCTGTGACAGTGTGTTTTGACTGTGAGAAAAACGTTAATTATTAAATTGTTAATCCGTTTTTGGGTATTAAGGGGTTAATCATCCATTTGCTGGTGGGTGCAATCCTTTGCTAACTTAATACATTTACTGTGAAAAATTGGTTGCTATAACTATTTTGGTATATTGTTATTTCAACTGTGACAGCTTTTTGTGCTTCTTAAAGGCACAGTAGCGTTTTTTATATTGCTTGTAAATTTATTTAGAAAAGTATTTCCAAGCTTGCTAGTCTCATTGCTAGTCTGTTTAAACATGTCTGACACAGATGAATCTCTTTGTTCACTATGTTTAAAGGCCAATGTGGAGCCCAATAGAAATTTATGTACTAATTGCATTGATGCTACTTTAAATAAAAGTCAATCTTTACATGTAAAGAAATTATCACCAGACAACGAGGGGGAAGTTATGCCGACTAACTCTCCTCACGTGTCAGTACCTTCGCCTCCCGCTCAGGAGGTGCGTGATTTTGTGGCGCCAAGTACATCAGGGAGGCCCTTACAAATCACTTTGCAAGACATGGCTACTGTTATGACAGAAGTATTATCTAAATTGCCAGAATTAAGAGGCAAGCGCGATAGCTCTGGGTTAAGGACAGAGCGCGCGGATGAGGTGAGAGCCATGTCAGATACTGCGTCACAGTTTGCATAACGTGAAGACGGAGAGCTTCATTCTGTGGGTGACGGATCTGATCCAGGGAGACTGGATTCAGAGATTTCTAATTTTAAATTTAAGCTTGAGAACCTTCGCATATTGCTAGGGGAGGTATTAGCGGCTCTGAATGATTGTAACACGGTTGCAATTCCAGAAAAATTATGTAGGTTGGATAGATACTATGCGGTACCAGTGTGTACTGACGTGTTTCCTATACCTAAAAGGCTTACAGAGATTATTAGCAAGGAGTGGGATAGACCTGGTGTGCCCTTTTCCCCTCCTCCCATATTTAGGAAAATGTTTCCTATAGACGCCACCACACGAGACTTATGGCAGACGGTCCCTAAGGTGGAGAGAGCAGTTTCTACTTTAGCTAAGCGTACCACTATCCCGGTGGAGGATAGTTGAGCCTTTTCAGATCCAATGGATAAGAAATTAGAGGGTTACCTTAAGAAAATGTTTGTTCAACAAGGTTTTATCTTACAGCCCCTTGCATGCATTGCGCCTGTCACTGCTGCGGCGGCATTCTGGTTCGAGTCTCTGGAAGAGGCCATTCGCACAGCTCCATTGGATGAAATTATGAACAAGCTTAAAACACTTAAGCTAGCTAACGCATTTGTTTTTGATGCCGTCGTACATTTAACCAAACTTACGGCTAAGAACTCCGGATTCGCCATCCAAGCGCGCAGAGCGCTATGGCTTAAATCCTGGTCAGCTGACGTGACTTCTAAATCTAAATTGCTTAATATTCCTTTCAAAGGGCAGACCTTATTCGGGCCCGGCTTGAAAGAAATTATAGCTGACATTATGGGAGGTAAGGGCCATGCTCTACCTCAGGACAGGGCCAAATCAAAGGCCAAACAGTCTAATTTTCGTGCCTTTCGTAACTTCAAGGCTGGAGCAGCATCAACTTCCTCCGCTCCAAAACAGGAAGGAGCTGTTGCTCGTTACAGGCAGGGCTGGAAAGTTAACCAGTCCTGGAACAAGGGCAAGCAGGCCAAGAAACCTGCTGCTGCCTCCAAGACAGCATGAAGAGAGGGCCCCCTATCCGGAAACGGATCTAGTGGGGGGCAGACTTTCTCTCTTCGCCCAGGCTTGGGCAAAAGATGTCCAGGATCCCTGGGCGTTGGAGATCATATCTCAGGGATATCTCCTGGACTTCAAAACTTCTCCTCCACGAGGGAGATTTCATCTTTCAAGGTTATCAGCAAACCAAATAAAGAAAGAGGCGTTTCTACGCTGTGTACAAGACCTTTTACTAATGGGGGTGATCCACCCAGTTCCGCGGACGGAACACGGGCAGGGATTCTATTCAAATCTATTTGTGGTTCCCAAGAAAGAGGGAACCTTCAGACCAATCTTGGACTTAAAAATCCTAAACAAATTTCTAAGAGTTCCATCATTCAAAATGGAAACTATTCGAACCATCCTTCCCATGATCCAAGAGGGTCAGTACATGACCACAGTGGATTTAAAGGATGCCTACCTTCACATACCGATTCACAAGGATCATTATCGGTACCTAAGATTTGCTTTCCTAGACAGGCATTACCAGTTTGTAGCTCTTCCCTTCGGATTAGCTACGGCTCCAAGAATCTTTACAAAAGTTCTGGGCTCACTTCTGGCGGCACTAAGACCGCGAGGCATAGCGGTGACTCCGTACCTAGACGACATTCTGATACAAGCGTCAAGTTTTCAAACTGCCAAGTCTCATACAGAGATAGTTCTGGCAGTTCTGAGGTCGCATGGGTGGAAGGTGAACGTGGAAAAGAGTTCTCTATTACCACTTACAAGAGTTCCCTTTCTAGGGACTCTTATAGATTCTGTAGAGATGAAAATTTACCTGACAGAGGCCAGGTTATCAAAACTTCTAAATGCTTGCCGTGTCCTTCATTCCATTCCACACCCGTCAGTAGCTCAGTGCATGGAAGTAATCGGCTTAATGGTAGCGGCAATGGACATAGTACCATTTGCGCGCCTGCATCTCAGACCGCTGCAATTGTGCATGCTAAGTCAGTGGAACGGGGATTACTCAGATTTGTCCCCCCTACTAAGTCTGGATCAAGAGACCAGAGATTCTCTTCTATGGTGGCTCTCTCGGCCACATCTGTCCAAGGGGATGACCTTTCGCAGGCCAGATTGGACGATTGTAACAACAGACGCCAGCCTTCTAGGCTGGGGCGCAGTTTGGAACTCCCTGCTCAGGGATTATGTACTCAGGAGGAGAAACTCCTCCCAATAAATATTCTGGAATTAAGAGCAATATTCAATGCTCTCCTAGCTTGGCCTCAGTTAGCAACTCTGAGGTTCATCAGATTTCAGTCGGACAACATCACGACTGTGGCTTACATCAACCATCAAGGGGGAACCAGAAGTTCCCTAGCGATGTTGGAAGTCTCAAAGATAATTCACTGGGCAGAGTCTCACTCTTGCCACCTGTCAGCGATTTACATCCCAGGCGTAGAGAACTGGGAGGCGGATTTTCTAAGTCGCCAGACTTTTCATCCGGGGGAGTGGGAACTTCATCCGGAGGTCTTTGCTCAACTGATTCTTCGTTGGGGCAAACCAGATCTGGATCTCATGGCGTCTCGCCAGAACGCCAAGCTTCCTTGTTACGGATCCAGGTCCAGGGACCCGGGAGCGGTGCTGATAGATGCTCTGACAGCCCCTTGGGTCTTCAACATGGCTTATGTGTTTCCACCATTCCCGATGCTTCCTCGTTTGATTGCCAAGATCAAACAGGAGAGAGCTTCGGTGATTCTGATAGCGCCTGCGTGGCCACGCAGGACCTGGTATGCAGACCTAGTGGACATGTCGTCCTGTCCACCGTGGTCTCTGCCTCTGAGACAGGACCTTCTAATTCAGGGTCCTTTCAAACATCCAAATCTAATTTCTCTGAGGCTGACTGCATGGAGATTGAACGCTTGATTCTATCAAAGCGTGTCTTCTCGGAGTCTGTTATTGATACCTTAATACAGGCTAGGAAGCCTGTTGATAGAAAAATTTACCATAAGATATGGCGTAAATATTTATATTGGTGCGAATCCAAGAGTTACTCATGGAGTAAGGTTAGGATTCCTAGGATATTGTCTTTTCTACAAGAGGGTTTAGAAAAGGGCTTATCTGCTAGTTCGTTAAAGGGACAGATTTCTGCTCTGTCTATTCTTCTACACAAACGTCTGGCTGAAGTTCCAGACGTTCAGGCTTTTTGTCAGGCTTTAACTAGGATTAAGCCTGTGTTTAAGACTGTTGCTCCGCCGTGGAGCTTAAACTTAGTTCTTAATGTTCTTCAAGGCGTTCCATTTGAACCCCTTCATTCCATTGATATCAAGCTGTTATCCTGGAAAGTTTTGTTTTTGATGGCTATTTCCTCGGCTCGAAGAGTCTCTGAGTTATCTGCCTTACATTGTGATTCTCCTTATCTGATTTTTCATTCAGACAAGGTAGTTCTGCGTACTAAACCTGGGTTCTTACCTAAGGTAGTTACTAACAGGAATATCAATCAAGAGATTGTTGTTCCATCACTGTGTCCTAACCCTTCTTCAAAGAAGGAACGACTTTTGCATAATTTGGACGTAGTCCGTGCCCTGAAGTTCTATTTGCAGGCAACTAAAGATTTTCGTCAAACTTCTTCCCTGTTTGTCGTTTACTCTGGACAGAGAAGAGGTCAAAAGGCTTCGGCTACCTCTCTCTCTTTTTGGCTTCGTAGCATAATACGTTTAGCCTATGAGACTGCTGGACAGCAGCCTCCTGAAAGGATTACAGCTCATTCTACTAGAGCTGTGGCTTCCACCTGGGCCTTTAAAAATGAGGCCTCTGTTGAACAGATTTGCAAGGCTGCGACTTGGTCTTCGCTTCACACCTTTTCAAAATTTTACAAATTTGACACTTTTGCTTCTTCGGAGGCTATTTTTGGGAGAAAGGTACTTCAGGCAGTGGTTCCTTCTGTTTAATGTTCCTGCCTTGTCCCTCCCTTCATCCGTGTACTTTAGCTTTGGTATTGGTATTCCATAAGTAATGGATGACCCGTGGACTGACTACACTTAACAAGAGAAAACATAATTTATGCTTACCTGATAAATTTATTTCTCTTGTAGTGTAGTCAGTCCACGGCCCGCCCTGTCTTTAAGGCAGACCTAAATTTTAATTAAACTCCAGTCACCACTGCACCCTATGGTTTCTCCTTTCTCGTCTGCTTTGGTCGAATGACTGAATATGACATGTGAGGGGAGGAGCTATGTAGCAGCTCTGCTGGGTGATCCTCTTGCAGCTTCCTGTTAGGAAGAGATATATTCCATAAGTAATGGATGACCCGTGGACTGACTACACTACAAGAGAAATAAATTTATCAGGTAAGCATAAATTATGTTTTTCCTGTATTGAATCGCTGGTTTTCTTGTCTTTCATCCTTTGCATTAGAAAACAGTTCTCTCAAATGCAGTTTGGAAAGTAGGTCGTTCAATGAGCTTTAAACAGTGTGTTGTGGCTGGAAGTTGTTCTCATCCTTTTGTAGGTTTACTGGTGCTCAGTTTTTAGAACTTGTACTTGCAGTTTCATTGATCTCTGGAACTTGGGATATGTTGCAAATAGCAAATTGTATGCCAGGCAAACACTTTAGCATATTAAGCCTTACTTAAGCCCTACTGGCGGAAGATTTTTCCTGTTCCAGATCGTGTTTCAGAGATTATTTCACGAGAGTGGGAAAAGCCTGGAATTCCTTTTTCCCCTTCTCCAATTTTTAGGAAGATGTTTCCTATTGCATATTCTATTATGGAGTCTTGGCAGATGGTTCCCAAGGTGGAGGGAGCAATTTCTACCTTGGCTAAGAGAACCACTATTCCTATTGAGGATAGTTGTTCTTTTAAGAATCCCATGGATAAGAAGTTAGAAGCTTTGCTTAAAAAGATATATGTTCACCAGGGGTTTCAATGGCAGCCTGCTGTGTGTATTGCTACGGTTACCAGCGCGGCAGCTTATTGGTTTGATGCTTTGTCTGATTCTATTCAGCAGGATACTCCTCTGAAGTTTGCTTTGAAGTTGGCCAATTCCTTTATTGCTGATGCTTCTTTACAGGTCATCAAGTTGCGAGCAAAGATTTCTGGCTTTGCTTTCCTGGCGCGCAGGGCCTTATGGTTAATGTCCTGGTCTGCGGATGTTTCATCTAAATCTAAGCTTTTGTCTATTCCTTACAAGGGTAAGACCTTGTTTGGGCCAGGTTTTGGCTGAGATTTCTGATATCACGGCAGGGAAGGGACATTCTCTCCCTCAGGATAAGAGAAATAAACAGAAAGGTTGTCAGAGTAATTTTTGTTCCTTTCGTAACTACTCCGGTAAGTCTTCCTCCTCCTCGTCCTCCTCTAAGCAGGATCAGTCCAAGCCCTCTTGGAAGTCTAATCAGTCCTGGAGCAAGGGGAAGCAATCTAAGAAGCCAGTTGCTGACTCAAAATCAGCATGAAGGGTCTACCCCCGATCCTGGGGTGGATCTTGTGGGGGGGGGGGCAGACTTTCTTTGTTCGCTTAGGCTTGGGTTCGGGATGTTCCAGATCCCTGGGTGATAGACATCGTGTCCCAGGGATACAAGCTAGAATTCAAGACTTTTCCTCCCAGGGGAAGGTTTCTTCTCTCCAAGTTATCTGTAGACCAGATAAAAAGGGCTTTCTTAAGTTGTGTTCAGGATATTTCCGACATGGGAGTGATCGTTCCTGTTACATTTCAGGAGCAGGGGCTAGGTTTCTATTCCAATCTGTTTATCATTCCCAAAAAGGAGGGAACTTTCAGACCCATTCTAGATCTCAAGTGTGTAAACAAGTTTCTCTGAGTTCCGTCTTTCAAGATGGAAACTATTCGGTCAATTTTTCCTCTGTTTCAAGAGGGTCAATTCATGTCAACAGTAGATCTGAAGGATGCGTATCTACATATTCCCATCCACAGGAACGATCACAGGTTTCTGAGATTTTCTTTTCTCGACAAGCATTTTCAGTTTGTGGCCCTTCCTTTTGGTATTGCGACAGCTCCCAGGGTCTTCTCAAGGGTCCTGGGAGCATTGCTGGCAGTGCTCAGGTTGCAGGGGGGGGTGGCGCCTTATCTGGACGACATTCTAGTTCAGGCGCCGTCTTTTCAACTAGCAAGCTCCCACACAGTGTTGTTGCTGTCTTTTCTGCGCTCCCACGGTTGGAAGGTGAATTTAGGAAAATGTTCCTTGATTCCGACTACAAGAGTGGTATTTTTGGTGACCATTATAGATTCTCTAGAGATGAAGATTTTTTTTGACAGAAGCAAGGAAGTTAAAAATGTTCAATTCATTCCTTGCTCTACAGTCCTCTCCTTGGTCGTCGGTGGCCCAGTGTATGGAGTTTATTGGTCTGATGGTTTCAGTCATTGACATCATTCTGTTTGCTCTGTTCCATCTCAGGCCTTTGCAGTTATGCATGCTCAGATAGTGGAACAGGGATTATGCAGATTTTTCTCCAAAGATTTTTCTAGATTGGGCTGCAAGAGATTCTTTTCCGTGGTGGTTGTCTCAGGATCTTCTCTCACAGGGAACCTGTTTTCGCAGGCCTGCCTGGGTGATCGTGACAACGGATGCCAGTCTGCTGGGTTGGGGGCTGTCGGGTTCACTGAAGGCTCAGGGTCTATGGACTCGGGAGGAATCGGTTCTTCCCATAAATATTCTAGAGCTGAGGGCAATCTTCAATGCTCTTCTGGCCTGGTCTCCGTTAGCTTCAGCCCAGTTTATCAGGTTTCAGTCGGACAACGTAAGGTCAGTGGCTTACAGCAATCATCAGGGGGGAACTCAGAGTTCCTTAGCCATGACAGAGGTAGCCAAGATTATTCTGTGGGCGGAAACTCACAATTGCTGTCTATCTGCGATCCACATCCCAGGATTGGACAATTGGTAAGCGGATTTTCTGAGCAGATAGACTTTTCATCCGGGGTGTGGGAACTTCATCCGGAGGTGTTTTCCAGTTTGATTCTTAAAATGGGGACATCCGGAGTTGGATCTTATGGCGTCTCGTCAGAATGCCAAGCTCCCGATGTATGGATCGAGGTCAAGGAATCCTCAGGCTGTTTAGATATATGCGTTAGCAGTTCCTTGGAAGTTCAGTCTGGCATATGCATTTCCTCAGTTTGCTTTTCTTCCTCGGGTCATTGTTCGGATCAGACGAGAGGGCGTCAGTGATTCTCATTGCACCGGTGTGGCCTAGCAGAATCTGGTATGCAGATCTGGTGGAGATGTCATCATCCCCACCTTGGAGTCTTCTGTTAAGGAATAGCCTTCTACTTCAAGGGCTCTTCATCCAAATCTAGTTTCTCTGAAGCCGACTGCTTGGAGATTGAACGATTGATTCTTTTCAAGCGTGGGTTTTCTGAGTCGGTTATTGAGAATATGATTCAGGCGCATAAGCCTGTGACTAGAAAAATGTATTATCTGGTATAAATATATGTATTGGTGTGAATCTAGGGGATACTCTTGGAGTAGAGTTAGGATTCCTAGGATTTTGTCTTTTCTCCATGAGGGTCTGGAGAAGGGTTTATCTGCTAGCACCCTGAAGGGGCAAATTTCTGCTTTATCTATTTTGTTGCACAAGTGTCTGGCGGATGTGTTAGATGTTCAGTCTTTCTGTCAGGCCCTGGTTAGAATCCGGCCTTCTTTTAAGTTTTGTGACTCCTCCTTGGAGTCTTAATCTAGTTCTTAGAGTTCTTCAACAGGCTCCATTTGAGCCTATGCATTCTTTGGATATTAAGTTGTTATCCTGGAAGGTTTTGTTTTTGGTTGCTATCTCTTCGGCTCGAAGAGTTTCGGAGCTTTCAGCTTTGCAGTGTGAATCTCCTTTCCTTATTTTTCATTCTGATAAGGTAGTACTGCATACTGCCCTAGGTTTCCTTCCCAAGGTTGTTTCAGATAAGAATATTAATCAAGAGATTGTTGTTCCTTCTTTATGTCCTCATCCTTCTCAGAAGGAACGTTTGTTGCACAACCTGGATGTAGTTCGTGCATTGAAATATTACTTGCAGGCGACTAAGGATTTTTGCCAGTCTTCTTCTTTATTTGTTGTTTTTTCTGGGAAGCGTAAGGGTCAGAAAGCTACGGCTACTTCTTTCTTGTTGGTTGAGGAGTGTTATTCGCTTGGCATATGAGACTGCTGGGCATTCAAAATTGGAGATTTCCAAGGCTGCCACATGGTCATCTTTGCACACCTTTTCAAAATTTTACAAATTTGATACTTTTGCTTCAGCTGAGGCTTCTTTTGGGCGAAAGGTTCTTCAAGCAGTGGTGCCTTCTGTTTAGGTTTAATGTCTTGTCCCTCCCTTATCTGTGTCCTCTAGCTTGGGTATTGGTTCCCAACAGTAATTAAGATGATCCGTAGACTCACCGTGTCATTAAAAAGAAAACATAATTTATTCTTACCTGATAAATGTATTTCTTTCTTGACAGAAAGTGGGTCCATGGCCCGCCCTGTATTTTTCGGACAGTTTATTTTTCTATAAACCTCAGGCATCTTTGCACCTTATTTCTTCCTTTCTCCTTTCCCCTTTCCCTTTGGTCGAATGACTGGGGATTGTGGGTAGGGGAGTTGTATTTAACAGCTTTGCAGTGGTGCTCTTTGCCTCCTCCTGCTGGTCAGGAGTGATATTCCCAACAGTAATTAAGATGATCCGTGGACTCACCGTGTCAAGAAATAAATACATTTATCAGGTAAGAATAAATTGTTTTTTGTTTTTTGCCCGGTTTTCATGAAATTTAGCTGAAAAATTGTGGATTTTCTAATTTTCAGAACTGGAAATGCACATTGGAAACGTCTCCTAATTCTTACCACATATCTTACCCTAATTGGCTTTATCAAATAACTGCAAAATAATGAATTTTATACTAACATTATAACCATGGCTAATCTAGTCAGCTACAGACTAAAGCCTGTTTGTTGCTCTAAATAAGGCAAGTGGTGCGTGGAGTTTGGTTAATTAAAATCAGTTGCGGCAAACAAGGTTATTTAATTTAAAAAAAATGTTTAGACTTGGCAGTTATACTCTATAGCAAGAGAACAAATGTTTTGAAATTACAAGATACTTGCTGTTCCTTTAAATTTGATATTGAGACTAGCAGGAAGTGCATAAGATTCTAGTGCTCACTGGCTGATTAAGATGGCTCTCACAATTCAGTTGGTGCGCAAAGACATGAATCTGTAAGCATAAACCTAATTATAAGTACAGTAGCTGTTTTATATTTTAAAATTACTCCCTTCGATACAATAGAAAAAATAATATACCTAGATTGACTTGAAAAGTATGTGAAACCTTTGGAATTACCTGGCTTTCAGCATAAATTGATCCTAAAATGTTGTTCAATGTAATTCCAAGGGGTTCACATACTTTTTTTTTTTGCCACTGTGTTTATATTTCCCTTGTCTTAAAATGTTATATTTAAAGGGACATTGCACTTAGTGTTTTTTCTCTTGTAAGATGTATCGAGTCCACGGATTCATCCTTACTTGTGGGATATTCTCCTCCCCTACAGGAAGTGGCAAAGAGAGCACCCACAGCAGAGCTGCCTATATAGCTCCCCCCTTAGCTCCACCCCCCAGTCATTGTCTTTGCCTACTCTAAGTAACTAGGAAGTGCAGAGCGAGTGTGGTGACAAAAATGTTAGTTTTTTATTTCTCAAGCCAAAGTTTATTTTAAACGGTGCCGGTGTGTACTATTTACTCTTTGGCAAAAAAGAGATGAAGATTTCTGCAAGGAGGATTATGATCTTAGCACTTTGTAACTAAGATCCACTGCTGTTCTCACAAGGGCTAAAGAGTACAGGAAAACTTCAGTTGGGGGAACGGTTTGCATGCTAAGCTGCATATGAGGTATGTTCAGTCTGTTTTTCTAGACAAACTGCTTATTCTAGAAAAGGCTGGCAATATCCCCATGGGGAAAGGGTAAGCTGTATTCAGACACTTGGATAGGAATTTCAGCTTGCTTGAAGGGCTCATTTGCTACTGGTGACACTGTTAGGAAAAAACGTTTTTTGTTTGTTCAGTAAATGATGCAATTATAACGTTTTTTGAAGGGACTAAAGGGGTCATTGTGGCTTGTGTTAGGGTTTTTTAACCCATATGGTTAATTAAGAGACACTCAGGTGTTTTTCTAATAGGCCTCAAAACATCGAGTGAGGTGGGAGGGGCCTATTTTCGTGCCTCAGTTGCGCAGTTTCTTTTTCTTAGTCATCCAACTGCTTCTCTAGAGATTCCTACTGTGTTTGAGGGCTGTAAAGGAGGTTTTTTTCCCCACAAATTGTTCTAAAGGGCAGGTAGGCGCCACAGTAGAGCTGTGGCAAGGTGCTGAAAGTCTTTTTTACCGGTTTTGACGTTTTTTTCATTCCGGTTTTGCCATTAAGGGGTTAATTGTTTATTTGCATAGTTGTGCAAAGTTACTAAGGCTGTAAGATACTACTGTAAAAATGTTGTTAAGTTTACTGCTTTTTTACACTGTTTTGCAATACTTGTGCAGCTTTTTTTCTCTTAAAGGCACAGTACCTTTTTATTTCTAAGTGTTATTTACTTTGATTACAGTGTTTTCCAAGCTTGCTTGTTACATTACTAGCCTGTTTAACATGTCTGATACCAAGGAAAATCCTTGTTCAATATGTTTGGAAGCCATTGTGGAACCCCCTCTTAGAATGTGTTCCAAATGTACTGATGTCTATAAATTATAAAGAACATATATTAGCACTTAAAAATAGAGCAATAGATGATTCTCAGTCAGAAGTAAATGAGGGTTTGCCATCTAGCTCTCCCCAAGTGTCACAACCAGTAACGCCCGCACAAGTGACGCCAAGTACCTCTAGTGCGTCACATTCATTTACTTTACACGACATGGCCACAGTTATGAATACAACCCTCACTGAGGTTTTATCCAAACTGCCTGGTTTACAAGGAAAGCGGGACAGCTCTGGGTTAAGGAAAAATGCTGAGCCGTCTCACGCTTTAGTAGCCGTTTCTGATATGCCCTCACAATGCTCTGAAGGGGCGAGGGATTTGTTATCTGAGGGAGAAATTTCTGATTCAGGAAAGACGCTTCCTCAGACAGATTCTGATATGACGGCCTTTAAATTTAAGCTTGAACTCCTCCGCTTATTGCTTAGGGAGGTATTAGCAACTCTAGATGATTGTGACCCTTTAGTGGTCCCAGAGAAATTGTGTAAAATGGATACATACTTAGAGGTTCCTGTTTGCACTGATGTTTTTCCAGTCCCTAAGAGGATTGTGAATATTATTGCTAAGGAGTGGGATAGACCAGGTATTCCGTTCACTCCCCCTCCTGTTTTAAAGAAAATGTTTCCCATATCTGATACCATAAGGGACGCATGGCAGACAGTTCCTAAGGTGGAGGGAGCTATTTCTAGTCTAAGCGTACAACTATACCTATCGAGGACAGTTGTGCTTTCAAAGATCCTATGGATAAAAAAATTAGAGGGTCTCCTGAAGAAAAATTTTGTTCATCAAGGTTTTTCTCTCCAACCTATTGCGTGCATTGTTCCTGTAACGACTGCAGCTGCTTTCTGGTTTGAGGCTCTAGAAGAGGCTCTTCAAATGGAGACTCCATTAGAGGAAATTATGGACAGAATTAAGGCACTTAAGTTGGCTAATTCTTTTATTACAGATGCCGCTTTTCAACTGGCTAAATTAGCGGCAAAGCGGCTTAAGTCCTGGTCTGCTGATGTGTCATCTAAATCTAAACTTTTGAACATTCCTTTCAAAGGTAAGACCCTATTCGGGCCTGAACTGAAGGATATTATTTCAGACATCACTGGAGGGGAAAGGTCATGCCCTCCCTCAGGATAGATCAAATAAGATGATGGCCAAACAAAATAATTTTCGTTCCTTTTGGAATTTCAAGAGTGGTCCCGCTTCAGCTTCCTCTGCTACAAAGCAAGAGGGGAATTTTGCCCAATCCAAGTCAGTTTGGAGACCTAACCAGGCTTGGAACAAGGGTAAACAGGCCAAGAAGCCTGCAGCTACCCCTAAGACAGCATGAAGGGGTAGCCCCCGATCCGGGACTGGATCTAGTAGGGGGCAGACTCTCTCTCTCTCTTTGCTCAGGCTTGGGCGAGAGATGTTCTGGATCCCTGGGCTTTAGAAATTGTGTCCCAGGGATATCTTCTGGATTTCAAGGGCTCCCTTCCAAGGGGGAGATTTCACATTTCTTGATTGTCTGTAAACCAGACAAAGATAGAGGCGTTCTTTCGCTGTGTAGAAGACCTACATACCATGGGGGTGATTCGCCCAGTCCCAAAGGAGGAACAGGGGCTAGGGTTTTATTCCAACCTGTTTGTGGTTCCCAAGAAAGAGGGAACTTTCAGACCAATTTTGGATCTAAACAAGTTCCTCAAAGTTCCATCATTCAAGATGGAGACTTTTCGGACTATTCTTCCTCTGATCCAGGAGGGTCAATATATGACTACCGTGGATTTAAAGGATGCATATCTACACATCCCTATTCACAGAGATCATCATCAATTCCTCAGATTCGCCTTTCTAAACGGGCATTACCAGTTTGTGGCCCTTCCTTTCGGGTTGGCCACGGGTCCCTTCTGGCGGTTCTACGACCACGGGGCATAGCAGTGGCGCCTTATCTAGACTACATCTTAATTCAGGCGTCGACTTTCCAGCTAGCCAAGTCTCACACAGACATCGTGTTGGCTTTTCTGACATCTCACGGGTGGAAGGTGAACATAAAAAAGAGTTCTCTCTTCCCTCTTACAAGAGTTTCCTTCCTAGGGACTCTGATAGACTCGGTAGAATTGAAAATATTTCTGACTGAGGTCAGAAAGTTAACTCTTATCCACAAGCTCTTCATTCCATTCCTCGGCCATCAGTGGCTCAATATATGGAGGTAATCGGACTCATGGTAGCGGCAATGGACATAGTTCCTTTTGCCCGTCTACACCTCAGACCACTGCAACTATGCATTCTCAAACAGTGGAATGGGGATTATGCAGACTTATCTCCTCAACTGCATCTGAACCAGGAGACCAGAGATTCTCTTCTCTGGTGATTGTCTCAGGACCACCTGTCTCAGGGAATGTGCTTTAGCAGGCCAGAGTGGCTCATTGTAACGACAGATGCCAGCTTGCTAGGCTGGGGTGCAGTCTGGAACTCCCTGAAAGCTCTCCTCCCGATAAACATTTTAGAACTGAGAGCGATTTTCAATGCGCTTCAGGCGTGGCCTCTGCTTGCTGCGGCCAAATTCATCAGGTTTCAGTCGGACATCACGACTGTAGCTGATATCAATCATCAGGGAGGAACAAGGAGTTCTCTAGCGATGATGGAGGTAACCAAAATAATCCGGTGGGCAGAGGATCACTCTTGACATCTCTCAGCAATCCACATCCCAGGAGTAGAGAACTGGGTGCCGGATTTTCTAAGTCGTCAGACTCTTCATCTGGGGGAGTGAGAACTCCATCCGGAGGTATTCGCCCAGCTGATTCAGCTATGGGGCACACCAGAATTGGATCTGATGGCGTCTCGTCAGAATGCCAAACTTCCTTGTTACAGGCCCAGGTCCCGGGATCCCAAGGCGGTACTGATAGATGCTCTAGCAGTGCCTTGGTCCTTCAATCTGGCTTATGTATTTCCACCGTTTCCTCTCCTCCCACGTCTGGTTGCCAGAATCAAGCAGGAGAGAGCTTCGGTAATTCTGATAGCTCCTGCGTGGCCACGCAGGACTTGGTATGCAGACCTAGTGGACATGTCCTCGGTTCCACCGTGGACTCTGCCAATGAGGCGGGACCTTCTAATCCAAGGCCCGTTCACGCATCCAAATCTAATTTCTCTGCGTCTGACTGCTTGGAGATTGAACGCATGATTTTATCAAAGCGTGTTTTCTCTGAATCGGTCATTGATACCCTGATTCAGGCTAGAAAGCCTGTCACCAGGAAGATCTATCATAAGATTTGGCGCAAACATCTTTATTGGTGTGAATCCAAAGGTTACTTGTGGAGTAAGATTAGGATTCCTAGAATATTGTCTTTTCTCCAAGAAGGTTTGGAGAAGGGATTATCTGCTAGTTCTCTTAAAGGTCAAATATCTGCTTTGTCTATTCTACTTCACAAACGTCTGGCAGATGTCCCAGACGTTAAAGCATTTAGTCAGGCTTTGGTCAGAATCAAGCCTGTATTTAAACCTGTTGCTCTGCCATGGAGCCTAAACTTAAGTTTCTATCTTGGAAAGTTTTGTTTTTAGTAGCAGAAACTCGAAGAGTTTCTGAGCTATCTGCTTTACAATGTAATCCCCTTTACCTTATTTTCCATGCAGATAAGGTGGTTTTACGTACCAAACCTGGGTTTCTTCCTAAGGTTGTTTCTAATAAGAATATCAATCAAGAGATTGTGGTTCCTTCTTTGTGTCCTAATCCTTCATCTAAGAAGGAACGTCTGTTACACAATCTTGATGTGGTTCGTGCTTTAAAATTCTACTTACAAGCAACTAAAGATTTCCGTCAAACATCTTCTTTGTTGTTTATTCTGGTAAACGGAGAGGTCAAAGGACTACGGCTACCTCTTTTTCCTTTTGGCTGAAAAGCATCATCCGTTTGGCCTATGAGACTGCTGGACGGCAGCCTCCTGAAAGGATTACTGCTCATTCTACTAGAGCTGTGGCTTCCACATGGGCTTTTAAAAATGAGGCTTCTGTTGAACAGATTTGTAAGACGGCGACTTGGTCTTCGCTTCATACTTTTTCCAAATTTTACAAATTCAATACTTTTGCTTCTTCGAAGGCTATTTTTGGGAGAGAGGATCTACAAGCAGTGGTGCCTTCCGTTTAAGGTCCCTGTCTTGTCCCTCCCTTCATCCGTGCCCTAAAGCTTTGGTATTGGTATCCCACAAGTAAGGATGAATCCGTGGACTCAATACATCTTACAAGAGAAAACATAATTTATGCTTAGCTGATAAATTTATTTCTCTTGTGATGTATCGAGTCCACGGCCCGCCCTGTTTTTTAAGACAGGCATATATATTTTTATTTTAAAACTTTCAGTCACCACTGCACCCTATGGTTTCTCCTTTTTCTTCCTAGCCTTTGGTCGAATGACTGGGGGGTGGAGCTAAGGGGGGAGCTATATAGGCAGCTCTGCTGTGGCTGCTCTCTTTGCCACTTCCTGTAGGGGAGGAGAATATCCCACAAGTAAGGATGAATCCGTGGACTCAATACATCACAAGATAAATAAATTTATCAGGTAAGCATAAATTATGTTTCTTTCATGTAATTAACAAGAGTCCATGAGCTAGTGACGTATGGGATATACATTCCTACCAGGAGGGGCAAAGTTTCCCAAACCTTAAAATGCCTATAAATACACCCCTCACCACACCCACAAATCAGTTTTACAAACTTTGCCTCCAAGGGAGGTGGTGAAGTAAGTTTGTGCTAGATTCTACGTTGATATGCGCTCCGCAGCAAGTTGGAGCCCGGTTTTCCTCTCAGCGTGCAGTGAATGTCAGAGGGATGTGAGGAGAGTATTGCCTATTGAATGCAGTGATCTCCTTCTACGGGGTCTATTTCATAAGGTTCTCTGTTATCGGTCGTAGAGATTCATCTCTTACCTCCCTTTTCAGATCGACGATATACTCTTATATTTACCATTTCCTCTACTGATTCTCGTTTCAGTACTGGTTTGGCTTTCTACAAACATGTAGATGAGTGTCCTGGGGTAAGTAAGTCTTATTTTCTGTGACACTCTAAGCTATGGTTGGGCACTTTATTTATAAAGTTCTAAATATATGTATTCAAACATTTATTTGCCTTGACTCAGAATGTTCAACTTTCCTTATTTCCAGACAGTCAGTTTCATATTTGGGATTATGCTTTAAATTATCATATTTTGTCTTACCTCAAAAATTTGACTTTTTTCCCTGTGGGCTGTTAGGCTCGCGGGGGCTGAAAATGCTTCATTTTATTGCGTCATTTTTGGCGCAGATTTTTTTGGCGCAAAAATTCATTTCCGTTTCCGGCGTCATACGTGTCGCCGGAAGTTGCGTCATTTTTTGACGTTATTTTGCGCCAAAAATGTCGGCGGTCCGGATGTGGCGTCATTTTTGGCGCCAAAAGCATTTAGGCGCCAAATAATGTGGGCGTCTTATTTGGCGCCAAAAAATATGGGCGTCGCTTTTGTCTCCACATTATTTCAGTCTCATTTTCATTTGCTTCTGGTTGCTAGAAGCTTGATGTTTGGCATTTTTTTCCCATTCCTGAAACTGTCTTATAAGGAATTTGATTTATTTTGCTTTATATGTTGTTTTTTCTCTTACATATTGCAAGATGTCTCACGTTGCATCTGAGCCAGAAGATACTACAGGAAAACCACTGCCTGCTGGATCTACCAAAGCTAAGTGTATCTGCTGTAAACTTTTGGTAGCTATTTCTCCAGCTGTTGTTTGTATTAATTGTCATGACAAACTTGTTAAAGCAGATAATATTTCCTTTAGTGATGTACCATTGCCTGTTGCAGTTCCCTCAACATCTAAGGTGCAGAATGTTCCTGATAACATAAGAGATTTTGTTTCTGAATCCATAAAGAAGGCTTTGTCTGTTATTTCTCCTTCTAGTAAACGTAAAAAGTCTTTTAAATCTTCTCTCTCTACAGATGAATTTTTAAATGAACACCATCATTCTGATTCTTTGGACTCTTCTAGTTCAGAGGATTCTGTCTCAGAGATTGATGCTGATAAATCTTCATATTTATTTAAGATGGAATTTATTCGCTCTTTACTTAAAGAAGTACTAATTGCTTTAGAAATAGAGGATTCTAGTCCTCTTGATACTAATTCTATACGTTTGGATAAGGTTTTTAAAGCTCCTGCGGTTATTCCAGAAGTCTTTCCTGTTCCTAATGCTATTTCTGCAGTAATTGCTAAGGAATGGGATAAATTGGGTAATTCATTTACTCCTTCTAAACGTTTTAAGCAATTATATCCTGTTCCGCCTGACAGGTTAGAATTTTGGGACAAAATCCCTAAAGTTGATGGGGCTATTTCTACCCTTGCTAAACGTACTACCATTCCTACGTCAGATGGTACCTCGTTTAAGGATCCTTTAGATAGAAAAATTGAATCTTTTCTAAGAAAAGCTTATCTATGTTCAGGTAATCTTCTTAGACCTGCTATATCATTGGCTGATGTTGCTGCAGCTTCAACTTTTTGGTTGGAAACTCTAGCGCAACAAGTAACAAATCGTGATTCTCATGATATTATTATTCTTCTCCAGCATGCTAATAATTTCATCTGTGATGCCATTTTTGATATTATTAGAGTTGATGTTAGATTTATGTCTCTGGCTATCTTAGCCAGAAGAGCTTTATGGCTTAAGACTTGGAATGCTGATATGGCTTCTAAATCAACTCTACTTTCCATTTCTTTCCAGGGAAACAAATTATTTGGTTCTCAGTTGGATTCTATTATTTCAACTGTTACTGGTGGGAAAGGAACTTTTTTACCACAGGATAAAAAATCTAAAGGTAAAAACAGGGCTAACAATCGTTTTCGTTCCTTTCGTTTCAACAAAGAACAAAAGCCTGATCCTTCGTCCTCAGGAGCAGTTTCAGTTTGGAAACCATCTCCAGTCTGGAATAAATCCAAGCCTGCTAGAAAGGCAAAGCCTGCTTCTAAGTTCACATGAAGGTACGGCCCTCATTCCAGTTCAGCTGGTAGGGGGCAGGTTACGTTTTTTCAAAGAAATTTGGATCAAATCTGTTCACAATCTTTGGATTCAGAACATTGTTTCAGAAGGGTACAGAATTGGTTTCAAGATGAGACCTCCTGCAAAGAGATTTTTTCTTTCCCATGTCCCAGTAAATCCAGTGAAAGCTCAAGCATTTCTGAATTGTGTTTCAGATCTAGAGTTGGCTGGAGTAATTATGCCAGTTCCAGTTCCGGAACAGGGGATGGGGTTTTATTCAAATCTCTTCATTGTACCAAAGAAGGAGAATTCCTTCAGACCAGTTCTGGATCTAAAATTATTGAATCGTTATGTAAGGATACCAACGTTCAAGATGGTAACTGTAAGGACTATATTGCCTTTTGTTCAGCAAGGGAATTATATGTCCACAATAGATTTACAGGATGCATATCTGCATATTCCGATTCATCCAGATCATTATCAGTTCCTGAGATTCTCTTTTCTAGACAAGCATTACCAATTTGTGGCTCTACCGTTTGGCCTTGCTACAGCTCCAAGAATTTTCACAAAGATTCTCGGTGCCCTTCTGTCTGTAATCAGAGAACAGGGTATTGTGGTATTTCCTTATTTGGACGATATCTTGGTACTTGCTCCGTCTTTACATTTAGCAGAGTCTCATACGAATCGACTTGTGTTGTTTCTTCAAGATCATGGTTGGAGGATCAATTTACCAAAAAGTTCTTTGATTCCTCAAACAAGGGTAACCTTTCTGGGTTTCCAGATAGATTCAGTGTCCATGACTCTGTCTTTAACAGACAAGAGACGTCTAAAATTGATTACAGCTTGTCGAAACCTTCAGTCACAATCATTCCCTTCGGTAGCCTTATGCATGGAAATTCTAGGTCTTATGACTGCTGCATCGGACGCGATCCCCTTTGCTCGTTTTCACATGCGACCTCTTCAGCTCTGTATGCTGAACCAATGGTGCAGGGATTACACGAAGATATCTCAATTAATATCTTTAAAACCGATTGTTCGACACTCTCTAACGTGGTGGACAAATCACCATCGTTTAATTCAGGGGGCTTCTTTTGTTCTTCCGACCTGGACTGTAATTTCAACAGATGCAAGTCTCACAGGTTGGGGAGCTGTGTGGGGATCTCTGACGGCACAAGGAGTTTGGGAATCTCAGGAGGTGAGATTACCGATCAATATTTTGGAACTCCGTGCAATTTTCAGAGCTCTTCAGTTTTGGCCTCTTCTGAAGAGAGAATCGTTCATTTGTTTTCAGACAGACAATGTCACAACTGTGGCATACATCAATCATCAAGGAGGGACTCACAGTCCTCTGGCTATGAAAGAAGTATCTCGAATTTTGGTTTGGGCGGAATCCAGCTCCTGTCTAATCTCTGCGGTTCATATCCCAGGTGTAGACAATTGGGAAGCGGATTATCTCAGTCGCCAAACGTTGCATCCGGGCGAATGGTCTCTTCACCCAGAGGTATTTCTTCAGATTGTTCAATTGTGGGGGCTCCCAGAGATAGATCTGATGGCCTCTCATCTAAACAAGAAACTTCCCAGGTATCTGTCCAGATCCCGGGATCCTCAGGCGGAGGCAGTGGATGCATTATCACTTCCTTGGAAGTATCATCCTGCCTATATCTTTCCGCCTCTAGTTCTTCTTCCAAGAGTAATCTCCAAGATTCTGAGGGAATGCTCGTTTGTTCTGCTAATAGCTCCGGCATGGCCTCACAGGTTTTGGTATGCGGATCTTGTCCGGATGGCATCTTGCCAGCCATGGACTCTTCCGTTAAGACCAGACCTTCTGTCACAAGGTCCTTTTTTCCATCCGGATCTGAAATCCTTAAATTTAAAGGTATGGAGATTGAACGCTTGATTCTTGGTCATAGAGGTTTCTCTGACTCCGTGATTAATACTATGTTACAGGCTCGTAAATCTGTATCTCGAGAGATATATTATAGAGTCTGGAAGACTTATATTTCATGGTGTCTTTCTCATCATTTTTCTTGGCATTCTTTTAGAATACCGAGAATTTTACAATTTCTTCAGGATGGTTTGGATAAGGGTTTGTCCGCAAGTTCTTTGAAAGGACAAATCTCTGCTCTTTCTGTTCTTTTTCACAGAAAGATTGCTATTCTTCCTGATATTCATTGTTTTGTACAAGCTTTGGTACGTATAAAACCTGTCATTAAGTCAATTTCTCCTCCTTGGAGTTTGAATTTGGTTCTGGGAGCTCTTCAAGCTCCTCCGTTTGAACCTATGCATTCATTGGACATTAAATTACTTTCTTGGAAAGTTTTGTTCCTTTTGGCCATCTCTTCTGCTAGAAGAGTTTCTGAATTATCTGCTCTTTCGTGTGAGTCTCCTTTTCTGATTTTTCATCAGGATAAGGCGGTGTTGCGAACTTCTTTTGAATTTTTACCTAAAGTTGTGAATTCCAACAACATTAGTAGAGAAATTGTGGTTCCTTCATTATGTCCTAATCCTAAGAATTCTAAGGAGAAATCATTGCATTCTTTGGATGTTGTTAGAGCTTTGAAATATTATGTTGAAGCTACGAAATCTTTCCGTAAGACTTCTAGTCTATTTGTTATCTTTTCCGGTTCTAGAAAAGGCCAGAAAGCTTCTGCCATTTCTTTGGCATCTTGGTTGAAATCTTTAATTCATCTTGCCTATGTTGAGTCGGGTAAAACTCCGCCTCAAAGAATTACAGCTCATTCTACTAGGTCAGTATCTACTTCCTGGGCGTTTAGGAATGAAGCTTCGGTTGACCAGATCTGCAAAGCAGCAACTTGGTCTTCTTTGCATACTTTTACTAAATTCTACCATTTTGATGTATTTTCTTCTTCTGAAGCAGTTTTTGGTAGAAAAGTTCTTCAGGCAGCGGTTTCAGTTTGAATCTTCTGCTTATGTTTTTTGTTAAACTTTATTTTGGGTGTGGATTATTTTCAGCAGGAATTGGCTGTCTTTATTTTATCCCTCCCTCTCTAGTGACTCTTGTGTGGAAAGATCCACATCTTGGGTAGTCATTATCCCATACGTCACTAGCTCATGGACTCTTGTTAATTACATGAAAGAAAACATAATTTATGTAAGAACTTACCTGATAAATTCATTTCTTTCATATTAACAAGAGTCCATGAGGCCCACCCTTTTTTGTGGTGGTTATGATTTTTTTGTATAAAGCACAATTATTCCAATTCCTTATTTTATATGCTTCGCACTTTTTCTTATCACCCCACTTCTTGGCTATTCGTTAAACTGATTTGTGGGTGTGGTGAGGGGTGTATTTATAGGCATTTTAAGGTTTGGGAAACTTTGCCCCTCCTGGTAGGAATGTATATCCCATACGTCACTAGCTCATGGACTCTTGTTAATATGAAAGAAATGAATTTATCAGGTAAGTTCTTACATAAATTATGTTTTTTTTTGCAGTGCATAATTTAAATAGCTTTTTTTATATAGTCTTATTTTTCTTGTAAGATGTATCGAGTCCACGGATTCATCCATACTTATGGGATATTCTCCTTCCCTACAGGAAGTGGCAGAGAGCACCCACAGCAGAGCTGTCCATATAGCTCCTTCCTTAGCTCCACCCCCCAGTCATTCTCTCTGCCTGCTTAACTGCTAAGGGCAAAGTGAGTGTGGTGACAAAAATGTTAGTTTTTATTTTCTCAAGCAAAAGTTTATTTTAAATTGTACCGGTGTGTACTATTTACTCTCTTGCAGAAAAGGGATGAAGATTTCTGCAAGGAGGATGATGATCTTAGCATTTTGTAACTAAGATCCACTGCTGTTCTCACAAGGGCTGAAGAGTACAGGAAAACTTCAGTTGGGGGAACAGTTTGCAGGCTAAACTGCATTAAGGTATGTTCAGTCTATTTTTTTTCTAGACAGACTGTTATTTCTAGAAAAGGCTGGCAATATCGCCATGAGGGAAAGGTAAGCTGTATTCAGTAAAAGAGGAATCCAAGCTTGCATAAAGGGCTCATAGTTACTGGTGACTAATAGGAAAAAACGTTTTGGTTTAATTACAAATAAAACGTTTTTTGAGGGACTTTAAGGGGTCTTTGTGGCTTGTTTAAGGGACATGGCTAGTTTAAGAAACACTCTGTGGTGTTTTTTAGGCCCCATAACTTCGAGTGAGGTGGGAGGGGCCTATTTTCAGTTGCACAGTTTATTTACCTCAGAAGCATCCAGCTACTTCTCCAGAGATTCCTGCTGTATTTGAGGGCTGTAAAGAGATTTTTTCCACCACAAATCGTTCCTAAAGGGCAGGTAGGCGCCACAGCAAAAAAAAAGAGCTGTGGCAAGGTGCTGAACGTTTTTTTACCGGTTTTGAAGTTTTTTCAATCCGGTTTTTACATTAAGGGGTTAATTGTTTATTTGCATAGTGGTGCAAAGTTACTAAGGCTTTATGATGCTACTGTAAAAATTTCGTTGTGTTTACTGCTTTTTTACACTGTTTTGCAGAGTTTGTGCAGCTTTTTTTTCTCTTAAAGGCACAGTACCGTTTTTGTTTAAAGTGTTATTTACTTTGATTAAAGTGTTTTCCAAGCTTGCTTGTTACATTACTAGCCTGTTTAACATGTCTGACACCAAGGAAAATCCTTGTTCTATGTGTTTACATTGTGGAACCCCCTCTTAGAATGTGTCCCACTTGTAATGATATGTCTATAAATTATAAAGAGCATATTTTAGCACTTAAAAATATTGCAATAGATGATTCTCAGTTAGGAAATGAGGGTTTAGCATCTAGCTCTCCCCAAGTGTTACAACCAGTAACGCCCGCACAAGTGATGCCAAGTACCTCTAGTTCGTCTAATTCATTTACTTTACAAGACATGGCCACAGTTGTGAATAAACCCTCACAGAGGTTTTCTTTAAACTGCCTGGTTTACAAGGAAAGCGTGACAGCTCTGGGTTAAGAACAAATGCTGAGCCGTCTGACGCTTTAGTAGCCGTATCCGATATACCCTCACAATGTTCTGAAGTAGGGGTAAGGGATTTGTTATCTGAGGGAGAGATTTCTGATTCAGGAAAGACGCTCCCTCAGACAGATTCTGATATGACGGCCTTTAAATTTAAGCTTGAACTCCTCCGCTTATTGCTCAAGGAGGTATTAGCTACGATTGTGATCCTATAGTGGTCCCAGAGAAATTGTGTAAAATGGACAGATACTTAGAGGTGACTATTGTTACTAAGGAGTGGGCTAGACCAGGTATTCCGTTCACTCCCCCTCCTGTTTTTAAGAAAAGGTTTCCCATATCTGACACCATACAGGACTCGTGGCAGACTGTTCCTAAGGTGGAGGGAGCTATTTCTACTCTTGCTAAGCGTACAACTATACCTATCGAAGACAGTTATGCTTTCATAGATCCTATGGATAAAAAATTAGAGGGTCTCCTAAAGAAAATTTTTGTTCATCAAGGTTTTCTTCTCCAACCTATTGCATGCATTGTTCCTGTAACTACTGCAGCTGCTTTCTGGTTTGAGGCTCTAGAAGAGGCTCTTCAGGTGGAGACTCCATTAGAGGATATTATGGATAGAATTAAGGCCCTTAAGTTGACTTATTCTTTCATTACAGATGCAGCTTTCCAAATGGCTAAATTTGCGGCAAAGAATTCAGGTTTTGCCATTTTAGCACGCAGGGCGTTATGGCTTAAGTCCTGGTCTGCTGATGTGTCATCAAAATCTAAATTGTTGAACATCCCTTTCAAAGGAAAGACCCTATTCGGGCCTGCACTGAAAGAAATTATTTCAGACATCACTGGAGGGAAAGGCCATGCCCTCCCTCAGGATAAAACAAATAAGATGAGGACCAAACAAAATAATTTTTGTTTGGTCCTTTCGGAACTTCAAGGGTGGAATTCTGTCCAATCCAAATCAGTCTGGAGACCTAACCAGGCTTGGAACAAAGGTAAACAGGCCAAGAAGCCTGCAGCGGCCTCTAAGACAGCATGAAGGGGTAGCCCCCGATCCGGGACCGGATCTAGTAGGGGGCAGACTCTCTCTTTGCTCAGGCTTGGGCAAGAGATGTTCACGATTCCTGGGCTTTAGAAATTGTGTCCCAAGGATATCTTCTGGACTTCAGACTCCCCCCCAAGGGGGAGATTTCACTATTCTCAATTGTCTGCAAACCAGACAAAAAGAGAGGCGTTCTTACGCTGTGTAGAAGACCTACATACCATGGGAGTGATCCGCCCAGTTCCAAGAGCGGAACAAGGGCTAGGTTTTTACTCCAACCTGTTTGTGGTTCCCAAAAAAGAGGGAACTTTCAGACCAATCTTGGATCTCAAAATTCTAAACAAATTCCTCAGAGTACCATCTTTCAGGATGGAGACTCTTCAGACTTTTCTTCCTCTGATCCAGGAGGGTCAATATATGACTACCGTGGATTTAAAGTATGCATATCTACACATCCCTATTCACAGAGATCATCATCAATTCCTCAGATTCGCCTTCTGGACAGGCATTACCAGTTTGTGGCCCTTCCCTTTGGGTTGGCCACGGCTCCCAGAATTTTCACAAAGTTGCTAGGGTCCCTTTTGGCGTTTCTAAGACCGCGGGGTATAGCAGTGGCGCCTTATCTAGAATACATCTTAATTCAGGCGTCGACTTTCCAGATAGCCAAGTCTCACACGGACATCGTGTTGGCTTTTCTGAGATCTAACGGGTGGAAGGTGAACATAAAAAAAAGAGTTCTCTCGTCCCTCTCACAAGAGTTTCCTTCCTAGGGACTCTGATAGACTCGGTAGAAATTAAAATATTTCTGACGGAGGTCAGAAAATCAAAACTTTTATTCACTTGCCGAGCTCTTCATTCCATTCCTCGGCCATCAGTTGCTCAGTGTATGGAGGTAATCGGACTCATGGTAGCGGCAATGGACATAGTTCCCTATGCCCGCCTACACCTCAGACCACTGCAACTATGCATGCTCAAACAGTGGAATGGGGATTATGCAGATTTATCTCCTCAACTGCATCTGGACCAAGAGACCAGAGATTCTCTTCTCTGGTGGTTGTCTCAGGACCACCTGTCTCAGGGAATGTGTTTCCGTAGGCCAGAGTGGCACATAGTAACGACAGATGCCAGCCTGCTAGGCTGGGGTGCAGTCTGGAAATCCCTGAAAGCACAGGGCTTATGGTCTTGGGAGGAATCTCTCCTCCCGATAAACATTCTAGAACTGAGAGCGATATTCAATGCGCTTCAGGCGTGGCCTCAGCTAGCTGCGGCCAAATTCATCAGATTTCAGTCGGACAACATCACGACTGTATCCTATATCAATCATCAAGGAGGAACACTGAGTTCTCTAGCGATGATGGAGGTAACCAAAATAATCCGATGGGCAGAGGATCACTCTTGCCATCTCTCAGCAATCCATATCCCGGGGTAGAGAGATATCCTATGTCAAACTTTTCACCCGGGGGAGTAGGAGCTCCATCCGGAGGTATTTGCCCAGCTGACTCCGCTATGGGTCACACCAGAATTGGATCTGATGGCGTCCCGACAGAACGCCAAACTTCCTTGTTACGGGTCCAGGTCCCGTGATCCCCAGGCGGTACTGATAGATGCTCTAGCAGTGCCCTGGTCCTTCAATCTGGCTTATGTATTTCCAACGTTTCCTCTCCTCCCACGTCTGGTTGCCAGAATCAAGCAGGAGAGAGCTTCAGTGATTTTGATAGCGCCTGCGTGGCCACGCAGGACTTGGTATGCAGACCTGGTGGACATGTCATCTGTTCCACCGTAGACTCTGCCAATGAGGCAGGACCTTCTAATCCAAGGTCCGTTCAAGCATCCAAATCTAATTTATCTGCGTCTGACTGCTTGGAGATTGAACATCTGATTCTATCAAAGCGTGGTTTCTCTGAGTCGGTCATTGATGCCCTGATTCAGGCTAGAAAGCCTGTTACCAGGAAAATCTATCATAAGATTTGGCGCAAATATCTTTGTTGGTGTGAATCCAAGGGTTACTCATGGAGTAAGATTAGGATTCCTAGAATTTTGTCCTTTTTCCAAGAAGGATTGGAGAAAGGATTATCAGCTAGTTCCTTAAAGGGATACTAACCCCTCATTTTTTCTTTCTTGATTCAGATAGAGCATGCAATTTTAAGCAACTTTCAAATTTACTCCTATTATCAATTTTTCTTTGTTTTCATGTTATCTAGATTTGAAAAAGCAGTAATAAAAGGTTAGGAGCCGGCCCATTTTTTAGTTCAGCACCTTGGTAGAGTTGCCGATTGGTTTGCTACATTTAGCCACAAATCGGCAAGTGCTACCCATGTGCTGAACAAAAAATGGTCTGGCTCTAAAGCTTACAGTACTGCTTTTTCAAATCAAGATAGCATGAGAACAAAGAAAAATTGATAATAGGAGTAAATTAGAAAGGTGCTTAAAATCTCATGCTCTATCTGAATCATGAAATAAAAAAAATGGGTTTAGTATCCCTTTAAAGGGACAAATATCTGCTCTGTCTATTCTTTTACACAAACGTCTGGCAGATGTTCCAGACGTTCAAGCATTTAGTCAGGCCTTGGTCAGGATCAAGCCTGTATTTAAACCTGTTGCTCCGCCATGGAGCCTAAACTTGGTTCTTAAAGTTCTTCAAGGGGTTCCGTTTGATCCTATGCATTCCATAGATATTAAGCTTCATTCTTGGAAAGTTTTGTTTTTAGTAGCTATCTCTTCGGCTCGAAGAGTTTCTGAGTTATCTGCTTTACAGTGTGACTCACCTTACCTAGTTTTCCATGCAGATAAGGTGGTTTTGCGTACCAAACCTGGGTTTCTTCCTAAGGTTGTTTCTAATAGGAATATCAATCAGGAGATTGTTGTTCCTTCTCTGTGTCCTAATCCTTCATCAAAGAAGGAACGTCTATTGCACAATCTTGATGTGGTTCGTGCTTTAAAGTTCTACTTACAAGCAACTAAAGATTTCCGTCAAACATCTTCATTGTTGTTTATTCTGTTAAACGGAGAGGTCAAAAGGCTACGGCTACCTCTCTTTCCTTTTGGCTGAAAAGCTTCATCCATTTGGCTTATGAGACTGCTGGCCAGCAGCCTCCTAAAAGAATTACTGCTCATTCTACTAGAGCAGTGGCTTCCACATGGGCTTTTAAAAATGAGGCTTCTGTTGAACAGATTTGTAAGGCGGCGACTTGGTCTTCGCTTCATACTTTTTCCAAATCTTACAAATTTGATACTTTTGCTTCTTCGGAGGCTATTTTTGGGAGAAAGGTTCTACAAGCAGTGGTGCCTTCCGTTTAAGGTACCTGTCTTGTCCCTCCCTTCATCCGTGTCCTAAAGCTTTGGTATTGGTATCCCATAAGTATGGATGAATCCGTGGACTAGATACATCTTACAAGAGAAAACAGAATTTATGGTTACCTGAAAAAATTTCTTTCTCTTGTGATGTATCGAGTCCACGGCCCGCCCTGTCTATTTAAGACAGGTAGTATATTTTTATTTAAAAAACTTCAGTCACCACTGCACCCTGTAGTTTCTCCTTTTTCTTCCTAGCCTTCGGTCGAATGACTGGGGGTGGAGCTAAGGGAGGAGCTATATGGACAACTCTGCTGTGAGTGCTCTCTCTGCCACTTCCTGTAGGGAAGGAGAATATCCCATAAGTATGGATGAATCCGTGGACTCGATACATCATAAGGGAGAGAAATTTATCAGGTAAGCATAAATTCTGTTTTTTTTTTTTTTTTTTTTTTTTATTGAACCTTGTGTGTTAAATTAACCAATTTATTTTTTCTGGTTTGTGGAGGCTAGTCCCACTCCATGAATAAAGCTGTAGAAATTGTTTTGTGGATGCCTAAGTATTGGCTGCATAGCTAGTTTAAATTTTAGGAGTTTTATCATAAGCTTGCTTAAAATAGGTTTAACATTTTGTTTGATATGATTTCAAATGCACTAAAACGTTCTATGTTCTTTTATGTTTTAACCGAATGGAAAACTTATTCTGCATGAGGAAAAATTGTAAGCAAAATAGTTATACTGTAACTCAAAAAGGGGTACAGATTGGCACCTCTTAAAACAATGTTTAAAGGGATGTTAAACAGTCTGTTTTATTGTTGTAATAAAAAAACACTAAGTAGTTGCTGATACTTATAAATCATTGCAATATGTATTATTCATCTACTTATATGGAAGTTACCTTTTTTTATTTTTTTACACTACATTTGTGCTTCCTGTCACAGCCCTACATGGAGGAGGGTTCCTTTGCAAGAAGTTTTATCTTAGCTTGATGTCATAAAACGTCTAGGCTAGTGAACAGACCGGATAACAGGGAGTCGGATTTGCTCATGCCCAGAACTGACTGTATAAAAAACTTAAAGGGACATTATACATTAGATTTTTCTTTACATAAATGTTTTGTAGATGATCCATTTATATAGCCCATACAGTTTAAAAAAAGCTCCAGCTTACTTCTGTTTGTGTAAAGGGTCTTTTCATATGCAAGGGAAGGGGGGGGGATGGGAGTGTCTGATATTTCCCACTTACAGTGGGTGTTCCATTAACCTTTTAAACAGCTAAACTGGAAGCTTCTAAGTAAGTTTTTAAACCGTTTTATACTGGATTTTTAGATCAGTATCTGTGCATATTATCCTTTATAGTAGTGTCGATTACATGCAGTTATATGAAAATTGGTGTATACTGTCCCATTAAGGTTTTGAAAATTCTCTGCTCTTAAAGCACTGGGGGCAGGGCTACACTGAGAATTTCTAAGTACTAATTTTTCAAGAAAACAAGTAATTCTTTTGCTGTTTTTTACATAATCTTTTTATATTTACTTTGTTTTAACATATTTATTTTTACCAAAGGAGCACTGTTTAATATCCGTTTAAGATTTTAAAGGAACACTAAAGTCAAAGTCGAACTTTCTTGATTCAGATAATTTAAAAAAAAACTTTCCAATTCACTGAGCATGTGCAAGAATTAACAGAATACATGTGTGTGTATATATATATATATATATATATGTGTGTGTGTATATGTGTGTATATATATATATATATATATATATATATATATATATATAGTGATTGGCTGATGGTTGTCATATGATGCAAGGGGAAATAAAATTAAACTAAGTTTGGGATGTGTCGGAAGAAAAAATATTTACAGTTCCTTGACTAATTATTACCTAGTGGTCAAAATTTTTAATTGTGATATTTTATATTCTTAATAGTGTTAATTGATTTTTTTTAAGTTTTGTAACCATTTCTTATTCCATGTTATATCGGCAGCATCTGCAATACATATTTACTTGTAATTTGATGTAATATTTCTAAATATTTGGTAAATTAATGCATATGTTTTTACAGATGGGTAAAATAGTGATGTGTAGTTAAAAAAAAAAAAAAAAGTCGGTCAAATTGTTGGCCTGTTGAAGGCAAAAAACATGCTGCAGTACAAGATTGCTGAAATTGTAGCTGTGTCACGTAGTTCTGTAAAGAATACTAACAATAAAAAGGGTTTGTGTGAATGGTTTCCGATCAGGGTTTCTGGCTAACAGACCCTCTTCTGTTAATAGTCACTGAACAGTTATCTCTGATGCCTTGATTCCTGCATCCTGAATGTGTTTAGTCAAGACTCTGACAGGCAGTTTTCTTCTATAAAGGTAAGACGAGTCCACAGATTCATCCTTTACTTGTGGGATATTATCCTTCCCTACAGGAAATGGCAAAGAGCACCACAGCAGAGCTGTCTATATAGCTCCTCCCTTAGCTCCACCCCCCAGTCATTTTCTTTGCCTACTCTAAGTACTAGGAAGGGTAAAGTGAAAGAGGTGATAAAACATTAGTTTTTAATTTCTTCAAGCAAGAGTTTATTTTAAATGGTACCGGTTTGTACTATTTACTCTCAGGCAGCAGATGGATGAAGACTGCTGCCTGGAGGATGATGATCTTAGAATTTGTAACTAAGGTCCATTGCTGTTCCCACAGAGGCTGAGGAGTACAGGAAACTTCAGTGTGAGGAACTTTTTTATGCTATGCAGCAATGAGGTATGTTCAGTCATATTTTTTCTGGAGAGACTGTATTTCAGAAAGGCTGACATTATACCCAGGAGGGTAAGGGTAAGCAGTAATCCTAGAGCTAAAAGAAAGGCATTACTAAGCTTGCATATGGGGCCAATTACAAATATGGTTGGCCCTGAATGGCAAATGTTTGTGAGCAAACGTTTTTTGTTTTGTGAGTGCTTGAACGTTTTTCGTGGTCAATAAACGTTTTGGGCAACTTTATTAAGGTACACATTGCTTAATTTTCAGGTCTTAGAACCCACATGGCTAGTTATAACCGCTCTGGTCCGGTTCTTTAAGGCTAAGGAAACATCGAGTGAGATGGGCGGGGCCTATTTTTGCGCCTCAGATGCGCAGTTAGTTTTGTCAGCAAGCAGCAAGCTCTAACTCCTGAGGACCCTGGTGTATGTTTTGGGCCAATCGAAGCTTTTACCCCACACTTTCGATCCCTGAGGGCAGGTAGGGCCACAGCAGGGCTGTGGCAAGGTGCTGAGGTTTTTTTTTCCGGATCTGGGCCTATTTTCGATCCAGTTTGGAAATTAAGGGGTTAATTGTTAAAAAAAATTTTGTGGTGCAATCTTAACTACCTATAGTGTGTCTACATACAAAATTTTGAAAAATTTGGTGCATGTTAGACTGTTTTGCAGAACGTGTTTTTTTTTTTCTTAAAGGCGCAGTACCGTTTTTTAAGATTGTTATTTTTTTTTCTAAATAAAGTGTTTTCATTCTTGTTTGTAGTCATTACTAGCCTGTTCAACATGTCTGACATTGAGGAAAGTCGTGTTCAATATGTTTAGAAGCCATTGTGGAACCTCCATGTGTCTCTCATGCACTGAAAGGTCAATAAATTGTAAAGAACATATTTTAGCTACTAAAAGTATGTCACAGGATGATTCTCAGTCAGAAGAGAATCAGGTTATGCCATCTAATTCTCCCCAAGTGTCACAACCATTAACGCCCGCACAAGCGACGCCAAGTACTTCTAGTGCATCTAATTCTTTCACCCTGCAAGATATGGCCGCAGTTATGAATACTACCCTCACAGAGGTTTTATCTAAGCTGCTCGGGTTGCAGGGGAAGCGCAGCAGGTCTGGTGTGAGAACAAACGCTGAGCCCTCTGACGCTTTATTAGCTATATCCGATGTACCCTCACAATGTTCTGATGTGAGGGATTTGCTGGCTGAGGGAGAGATTTCCGATTTAGGAAATATGTTCCCTCAAACAGATTCAGATATGACAGCTTTTAAATTTAAACTAGAACACCTCCGCTTATTGCTCAGGGAGGTTTTAGCGACTCTGGATGATTGTGACCCTATTGTAGTTCCAGAGAATTTGTGTAAAATGGACAAATTCCTAGAGGTTCCTGCCTGCACTGATGTTTTTCCGGTCCCTAAGAGGATTTCGGAAATTGTTACTAAGGAGTGGGATAGACTAGGTATTCCGTTCGCTCCCCCTCCTTTTTTAAGAAAATGTTTCCCATATCCGACAACGTGCGGGACTCGTGGCAGATGGTCCCTAAGGTGGAGGGAGCTATTTCTACCCTGGCTAAGCGTACAGCTATACCTATTGAGGACAGTGGTGCTTTCAAAGATCCTATGGATAAAAAAATTAGAGGGTCTCCTGAAGAAAATATTTGTTCATCAAGGTTTTCTTCTCCAACCTATAGCGTGCATCGTTCCTGTAACTACTGCAGCGTCCTTTTGGTTTGAGGCTCTGGAAGAGGCTCTTCAGGTTGAGACTCCATTAGAGGATATTCTGGATAGAATTAGGGCTCTCAAGCTTGCTAATTCTTTCATTACAGATGCCGCTTTTCAATTGGCTAAATTAGCGGCGAAGAATTCAGGTTTTGCCATTTTAGCGCGTCGAACGTTATGGCTTAAGTCCTGGTCTGCTGATGTGTCATCAAAAGCTAAGCTTTTAGCCATCCCTTTCAAGGGTAAGACCCTATTCGGGCCTGAACTGAAAGAGATCATTTCAGACATCACTGAAGGGAAAGGCCATGCCCTTCCTCAAGATAAGACGAGGACCAAACAAAATAATTTTCGTTCCTTTCGGAACTTCAAAGGTGGTCCCTCTTCCTCTTCCCCTGTCGCAAAGCAAGAGGGGAGTCTTGCTCAATCCAAGTCAGTCTGGAGACCTAACCAGACTTGGAACAAGGGTAAACAAGCCAAGAAGCCTGCTGCTGCCACCAAGACAGCATGAAGGGGTAGCCCCCGATCCGGGACCGTTTCTAGTAGGGGGCAGACTTTCTCTCTTCGTTCAGGCTTGGGCAAGAGACGTTCGGGACTCCTGGGCTTTAGAAATAGTAACCCAGGGGTATCTTCTAGATTTCAAAGATTATCCCCCAAGGGGGAGATTCCATCTTTCTCAATTGTCTGTAAACCAGACAGTTCTTACGCTGTGTAGAAGACCTATAATCCATGGGAGTGATCTGCCCAGTTCCGTAAACAGAACAGGGGCAAGGTTTCTACTCCAATCTGTTTGTGGTTCCCAAAAAAGAGGGAACTTTCAGACGAATTTTGGATCTCAAGATCCTAAACAAATTCTTCAGAGTCCCATCCTTCAAGATGGAGACCATTCGGACTATTTTGCCAATGATCCAGGAGGGTCAATATTTGACCTCTGTGGACTTAAAGGATGTGTATCTACACATTCCTATCCACAAAGATCATCACCAGTTCCTCAGGTTCGCCTTTCTGGACAAGCATTACCAGTTTGTGGCTCTTCCCTTCGGGTTGGCCACAGCTCCCAGAATTTTCACAAAGGTGCTAGGGTCCCTTCTGGCGGTTCTAAGGCCACGGGGCATAGCAGTGGCGCCTTATATGGATGATATCTTAATTCAGGCGTCGACTTACCAACTAGCCAAGTCTCACACGGACATCGTGTTGGCTTTTCTAAGATCACACAGGTGGAAGGTGAACGTAAAAAAGAGTTCACTTATCCCTCTCACAAGAGTTCCATTCCTGGGAACTCTGATAGATTCGGTGGACATGAAAATTTTTCTGACGGAGGTCAGGAAATCAAAGATTTTAACCACCTGCCGAGCTCTTCATACCATTCCTCAGCCGTCAGTGGCTCAGTGTATGGAGGTAATCGGACTAATGATAGCGGCAATGGACATAGTTCCGTTTGCTCGCTTGCATCTCAGACCACTGCAACTATGCATGCTCAAACAGTGGAATGGGGATCATGCAGATTAATCTCCTCAGATAAATCTGGATCAAGAGACCAGAGACTCTCTTCTTTGGTGGTTGTCACAGGATCATCTGTCCCAGGGAATGTTTCCGCAGGCCAGGGCGGGTTATAGTGACGACGGACGCCAGCCTTTTGGGCTGGGGTGCAGTCTGGAATTCCCTGAAAGCACAGGGTTTGTGGACTCGGGAGGAGGCTCTCCTCCCGATAAATATTCTAGAACTGAGAGCGATATTCAACTCGCTTCAGGTGTGGCCTCAGCTGGCTTTGGCCAGATTCATAAGATTCCAGTCGGACAATATAACGACTGTAGCATATATCAATCATCAGGGGGGAACAGAGTTCTCTAGCGATGATAGAGGTTACCAAAATAATTTGATGGGCAGAGACTCACTCTTGCCATCTATCAGCAATCTATATCCCAGGAGTGGAGAACTGGGAAGCGGTTTTTCTAAGTCGTCAGGCTTTTCATCCGGGGAAGTGGGAACTCCATCCGGAGGTGTTTGCACAATTGATTCAGCAATGGGGCACACCAGAATTGGATCTGATGGCGCCTTGTCAGAACGCCAAACTTCCTTGTTACGGTTCCAGGTCAAGGGATCCTCAGGCAGTACTGATAGATGCTCTAGCAGTACCCTGGCCGTTCAACCTGGCTTATGTGTTTCCACCATTTCCTCTCCCTTCCTTGTTTGATTGCCAGAATCAAACAGGAGAGAGCTTCAGTGATTTTGATAGCACCTGCGTGGCCACGCAGGACTTGGTATGCAGACCTGGTGGACATGTCATCTCTTCCACCATGGATTCTGCCACTGAGACAGGACCTTCTGATTCAAGGTCCGTTCCAGCATCCAAATCTAGTTTCTCTGCGGCTGACTGCTTTGAGATTGATCTTATCCAAGCGGGGTTTCTCTGAGTCAGTCATAGATACCTTGATTCAGGCTCGAAAGCCTGTCACCAGGAAAATTTATCATAAGATATGGCGTAAATATCTTTATTGGTGCGAATCCAAAGGCTTCTCATGGAGTAAGATCAGGATTCCTAGGATTTTGTCCTTTCTCCAAGAAGGATTGGAGAAAGGGCTATCAGCTAGTTCCTTAAAGGGACAGATATCTGCTTTATCAATTTTACTGCACAAACGTCTGGCAGATGTTCCAGACGTTCAGTCGTTCTGTCAGGCTTTAGTTAGAATCAAGCCTGTGTTTAAACCTGTTGCTCCGCAATGGAGTTTGAATTTAGTTCTTAAAGTTCTTCAAGGGGTTCCGTTTGAACCCTTTGCATTCCATAGATATTAAGCTTCTATTTTCGAAAGTTCTGTTTTTAGTTGCTATCTCTTCGGCTCAAATAGTTTCTGAACTATCTGCATTGCAATGCGACTTGCCTTATCTTGTTTTCCATGCTGATATGGTGGATTTGCGTACCAAACCTGGATTCCTTCCTAAGGTTGTTACTAATAGGAATATCAATCAGGAAATTGTTGTTCCTTCTCTGTGTCCTAATCCTTCCTCTAAGGAGCGTCTGTTGCACAATTTGGACGTGGTTCATGCTTTGAAGTTTTACTTGCAAGCGACCAAAGATTTCTGTCAAACATCTTCTTTGTTGTCTATTCTGGAAAACGTAGAGGTCAAAAAGCTACGGCTACCTCTTTCTTTTTGGCTGAAAAGCATCATCTGTTTGGCATACTAGACTGCTGGACAGCAGCCTCCTGAAAGGATTACAGCTCATTCTACTAGATCGGTGGCTTCCACATGGGCTTTTAAAAATGATGCTTCTGTTGAACAGATTTGTAAGGCTGCGACTTGTTCTTCGCTTCATACCTTTTCCAAATTTGATACTTTTGCTTCTTCGGATGTTTTTTTTGGTAGAAAAGTTCTTCAAGCAGTGGTGCCTTCTGTTTAACCATCTGTCTTGACCCTCCCGTTCATCCGTGTCCTGTAGCTTTGGTATTGTATCCCACAAGTAAAGGATGAATCCGTGTACTCGTCTTACCTTTATAGAAGAAAACTAAATTTACGCTTACCTGATAAATTGATTTATTCTATGGTAAGACAAGTCCACGGCCCGCCCTGTCATTTTAAGACAGATTATATTTTTTTGATTTAAACTCCGTCACCTCTGCACCTTGTAGTTTCTCCTTTTTCTTCCTGTACCTTCGGTCAAATGACTGGGGGGTGGAGCTAAGGGAGGAGCTATATAGACAGCTCTGCTGTGGTGCTCTTTGCCACTTCCTGTAGGGAAGGATAATATCCCACAAGTAAAGGATGAATCCGTGGACTCGTCTTACCATAGAAGAAATCAATTTATCAGGTAAGCATAAATTTAATTTTTTCATTGTGAGTGCAGATATCTCAAATTCTTTTTTCAGTTCTTGGTGTAGTAACACAATGTCAAACAGCAATTGCCTTTCCGTTTTGGGTTAAAATCATCCCCACAATCCATTTTTTCTTAATATTCTTTACAGAACTACGCGATACACCTTCAACCTTGTACTGCAACATGTTTTTTTGCCTTTGTTTAACATCTTCATAACAAGGGCAAATGTTTACGATCGGAAAGAAGTTTCGATGTAAATGTTTGTGGGAAGTCTTCTTGGTTGTCGATGTGATCAAGTGATTCCAACACTGGGATCGGATCCTGGGGGTCTGCCTACAATGCTAGGCATGCCCCCCAGTCAGATTTTGCACGTTGTCAATGGAGGAGGGTGAAGCACGCCAAAAATTTAGGATGTTCCATGCCCTCCTAACAGCTCAGTGCTTTTTAGTAATATTACATCAAATTACATGAAAATATGTACTGCAGATGTTGTCAATGTAATATAGAATAAGAAATGGTTACATAACTAAAAATGAATACTATTAAAAAGGGACATTAAACACCTTTAATATATTAATACAAATTGTTAAATTACATGTAGTAAAACAACTTTGCAATATACTTTCATTATATATTTTGTTCTCCTTTCCTGTAATTTTAATTCTTATTATGGGCTTTCCAATTCATGTTAAGCATGGATATGCAGACACAGCTATATTCCACACAGATATTGGCTGCACACTCTAGTAAGCCATTTATAACCATTCCTAATTGGCCTCAGCAGAAAAGGTAACCAGAGTTAAAATATGGTGACGCCCATTGCTTTATGGACATTAACTGTTTTCTTTCATGTAATTAGCAAGAGTCCATGAGCTAGTGACGTATGGGATATACATTCCTACCAGGAGGGGCAAAGTTTCCCAAACCTTAAAATGCCTATAAATACACCCCTCACCACACCCACAATTCAGTTTTACAAACTTTGCCTCCGATGGAGGTGGTGAAGTAAGTTTGTGCTAGATTCTACGTTGATATGCGCTCCGCAGCAAGTTGGAGCCCGGTTTTCCTCTCAGCGTGCAGTGAATGTCAGAGGGATGTGAGGAGAGTATTGCCTATTTGAATGCAGTGATCTCCTTCTAAGGGGTCTATTTCATAGGTTCTCTGTTATCGGTCGTAGAGATTCATCTCTTACCTCCCTTTTCAGATCGACGATATACTCTTATATATACCATTACCTCTGCTGATTCTCGTTTCAGTACTGGTTTGGCTATCTGCTATATGTAGATGAGTGTCCTGGGGTAAGTAAGTCTTATTTTCTGTGACACTCCTAGCTATGGTTGGGCACTTTGTTTATAAAGTTCTAAATATATGTATTCAAACATTTATTTGCCTTGACTCAGAATGTTCAACTTTCCTTATTTTTCAGACAGTCAGTTTCATATTTGGGATAATGCATTTTAATTTAACATTTTTTACCTTAAAATTTGACTTTTTCCCTGTGGGCTGTTAGGCTCGCGGGGGCTGAAAAGGCTTCATTTTATTGCGTCATTCTTGGCGCAGACTTTTTTGGCGCAAAAATTCTATTTCCGTTTCCGTCGTCATACGTGTCGCTGGAAGTTGCGTCATTCTTTGACGTTATTTTGCGCCAAAAATGTCGGCGTTCCGGATGTGGCGTCATTTTTGGCGCCAAAAAGCATTTAGGCGCCAAATAATGTGGGCGTCTTATTTGGCGCGAAAAAATATGGGCGTCACTTTTGTCTCCACATTATTTGTCTCATTTTTTATTGCTTCTGGTTGCTAGAAGCTTGTTCTTTGGCATTTTTTCCCATTCCTGAAACTGTCATTTAAGGAATTTGATCAATTTTGCTTTATATGTTGTTTTTTTCTTTTTCATATTGCAAGATGTTCCACGTTGCAACTGAGTCAGAAGTTACTTCAGGAAAGTCACTGCACAGTGCTGGAGCTACCAAGCTAAGTGTATCTGCTATAAACTTTTGGTATCTGTTTCTCCAGCTGTTATTTGTATTGCATGTCATGTCAAACTTATTAATGCAGATAAAATTTCCTTTAGTACTGTTACATTACCTGTTGCTGTTCCGTCAACATCTAATTTTCAGAGTGTTCCTGATAACATAAGAGATTTTATTTTTTAAATCCATTAAGAAGGCTATGTCTGTTATTTCTCCTTCTAGTATACATAAAAGTCTTTTAAAACTTCTCTTTTTTCAGATGAATTTTTAAATGAACATCATCATTCTGATACTGATAATGGTTCTTCTGGTTCAGAGGTTTCTGTCTCAGAGGTTGATGCTGATAAATCTTTGTATTTGTTCAAGATGGAATTTATTCGTTCTTTACTTAAAGAAGTGTTATTTGCATTAGAAATAGAGGATTCTGGTCCTCTTGATTCTAAATGTAAACGTTTAAATAAGGTTTTTAAATCTCCTGTAGTTATTCCAGAAGTGTTTTATCTCCCTGATGCTATTTCTGAAGTAATTTCCAGGGAATGGAATAATTTGGGTAATTTATTTACTCCTTCTAGACGTTTAAGCAAATTATATCCTGTGCCATCTGACAGATTAGAGTTTTTTGAGACAAAAATCCCTAAGGTTATGGGGCTATCTCTACTCCTGCTAATGTACTACTATTCCTACGGCAGATAGTACTTCATTTAAGGATCCTTTAGATAGGAAAATTGAATCCTTTCTAAGAAAAGCTTACTTATGTTCAGGTAATCTTCTTAGACCTGCTATATTTTTAGCGGATGTTGCTGCAGCTTCAACTTTTTGATTAGAAGCTTTAGAGCAACAAGTAACAGATCATAATTTTATAGCATTATTATTATTCTATAACATGCTAATAATTTTATTGGTGATACCATCTTTTGATATCATTAGAGTTGATGTCAGGTATATGTCCCTAGCTATTTTAGCTAGAGAAGCTTTATGGATTAAACTTGGAATGCTGACATGTCTTCTAAGTCATCTTTGCTTTCCCTTTCTTTCCAGGGTAAATAATCATTTTAGTTCCTTTCCTTACAAGGAACAAAAGCCTGATCCTTCATCCTCAGGAGCGGTATCAGTTTGGAAACTATTTCCAGTTTGGAATATATCCAAGCCTTATAGAAACCTATAGCCAGCTCCTAAGTACCTATGAAGGTGCGGCCCTTATTCCAGCTCAGCTGGTATGGGGCAGATTACGTTTTCTTCAAAGAAATTTGGATCAATTCCGTTCTTAATCTCTGGTTTCAGAAACATTGTTTCAGAAAGGTACAGAATTGGCTTCAAGTTAAGGCCTCCTGCTAAGAGATTCTTTTCTTTCCCGTGTCCCAGTTAACACAGCAAAGGCTCAGCATTTCTGTAATTTGTTTCAGATCTAGAGTTGGCTGGAGTATTTATGCCAGTTCCAGTTCTGGAACAGGGGCTGGGGTTTTATTTTATCTCTTCATTTGTACCAAAGAAGGTCAATTCCTTCAGACCAGTTCCGGATCTGTCATTATTGAATCGTTATGTTAGGATACCAACATTCAAGATGGTTACTGTAGGACTATCCTGCCTTTTGTTTAGCAAGGGCATTATATGTCTACAATAGATTTACAGGATGTGTATCTGCATATTCCGATTCATCCAGATCACTTTTAGTGTCTGAGATTCTCTTTTTAGACAAGCATTACCAGTTTTGTGGCTCTACCGTTTGGCCTAGCCTCAGTTCCAAGAATTTTTTTCAAAGGTTCTCGGTGCCCCTTTTTTCTGTAATCAGAGAATAGGGTTTTGGTATTTCCTTATTTGGACGATATCTTGGTACTTGCTCAGTCTTCTCATTTTCGAAGAATCTCATACGAATCGACTTGTGTTGTTTCTTCAATTTCATGGTTGGAGGATCAATTTACCATTCAGTTCATTGATTCCTCAGACAAGGGTAACCTTTTTAGGTTTCTAGATAAATTCAGTGTCTATGACTCTGTCCTTGTCAGACAAGAGAAGTTTAACATTGATATCAGCTTGTCAAAACCTTCAGTCACAATCATTCCCTTTGGTAGCCTTATGCATGGAAATGTTGGGTCTTAGGACTGCCGCATCAGATGCGATCTCCTTTGCTCGTTTTCACATGCGACCTCTTCAGCTCTGTATGCTGACCCAATGGTGCAGGGATTAATCAAAGATATCTCAATTAATATCTTTAAACCGATTTTACAACACTCTCTGACATGGTGGACAGATCACTATCGTTTAGTTCAGGGGGCTTCTTTGTTCTTCCGACCTGGACTATAATCTCAACAGATGCAAGTCTTACAGGTTGGGGAGCTGTGTGGGGGTATCTGACGGCACAAGGGGTTTGGGAATCTCAGGAGGTGAGATTTCCGATCAATATTTTGGAACTCCGTGCAATTTTCAGAGCTCTTCAGTCTTGGCCTCTTCTCAAGAGAGAGTTGTTCATTTGTTTTCAGATAGACAATGTCACAACTGTGGCATACATCAATCATCAAGGAGGGACTCACAGTCCTCTGGCTATGAAAGAAGTATCTCGAATTTTGGTTTGGGCGGAATCCAGCTCCTGTCTAATCTCTGCGGTTCATATCCCAGGTATGGACAATTGGAAAGCGGATTATCTCAGTCGCCAAACGTTGCATCCGGGCGAATGGTCTCTTCACCCAGAGGTATTTCTTCAGATTGTTCAAATGTGGGAACTTCCAGAAATAGATCTGATGGCTTCTCATCTAAACAAGAAACTTCCCAGGTATCTGTCCAGATCCCGGGATCCTCAGGCGGAGGCAGTGGATGCATTATCACTTCCTTGGAAGTATCATCCTGCCTATATCTTTCCGCCTCTAGTTCTTCTTCCAAGAGTAATCTCCAAGATTCTGAAGGAATGCTCGTTTGTTCTGCTGGTAGCTCCAGCATGGCCTCACAGGTTTTGGTATGCGGATCTTGTCCGGATGGCCTCTTGCCAACCGTGGACTCTTCCGTTAAGACCAGACCTTTTGTCTCAAGGTCCTTTTTTCCATCAGGATCTGAAATCCTTAAATTTAAAGGTATGGAGATTGAACGCTTGATTCTTGGTCAAAGAGGTTTCTCTGACTCTGTGATTAATACTATGTTACAGGCTCGTAAATCTGTATCCAGAGAGATATATTATAGAGTCTGGAAGACTTATATTTCTTGGTGTCTTTCTCATCATTTTTCTTGGCATTCTTTTAGAATACCGAGAATATTACAGTTTCTTCAGGATGGTTTAGATAAGGGTTTGTCCGCAAGTTCCTTGAAAGGTCAAATCTCTGCTCTTTCTGTTCTTTTTCACAGACAGATTGCTATTCTTCCTGATATTCATTGTTTTGTACAAGCTTTGGTTCGTATAAAGCCTGTCATTAAGTCAATTTCTCCTCCTTGGAGTTTGAATTTGGTTCTGGGGGCTCTTCAGGCTCCTCCATTTGAACCTATGCATTCATTGGATATTAAATTACTTTCTTGGAAAGTTTTGTTCCTTTTGGCCATCTCTTCTGCCAGAAGAGTTTCTGAATTATCTGCTCTTTCTTGTGAGTCTCCTTTTCTGATTTTTCATCAGGATAAGGCGGTGTTGCGAACTTCTTTTGAATTTTTACCTAAGTTGTGAGTTCCAACAACATTAGTAGAGACATTGTGGTTCCTTCATTATGTCTTAATCCTAAGAATTCTAAGGAGAAATCGTTGCATTCTTTGGATGTTATTAGAGCTTTGAAATATTATGTTGAAGCTACTAAGTCTTTCCGAAAGACTTCAAGTTTATTTGTTATCTTTTCCGGTTTTAGAAAGGCCAGAAAACTTCTGCCATTTCTTTGGCATCTTGGTTGAAATCTTTAATTCATCTTGCCTATGTTGAGTCGGGTAAGACTCCGCCTCATAGGATTACAGCTCATTCTACTAGGTCAGTTTCTACTTCCTGGGCGTTTAGGAATGAAGCTTCGGTTGATCAGATTTGCAAAGCGGCAACTTGGTCCTCTTTGCATACTTTTACCAAATTCTACCATTTTGTTGTATTTTCTTCTTCTGAAGCAGTTTTTGGTAGAAAAGTACTTCAGGCAGCGTTTTCAGTTTGAATCTTCTGCTTATGTTTTTTCATTAAACTTTATTTTGGGTGTGGATTATTTTCAGCAGGAATTGGCTGTCTTTATTTTATCCCTCCCTCTCTAGTGACTCTTGTGTGGAAAGATCCACATCTTGGGTAGTCATTATCCCATACGTCACTAGCTCATGGACTCTTGCTAATTACATGAAAGAAAACATAATTTATGTAAGAACTTACCTGATAAATTCATTTCTTTCATATTAGCAAGAGTCCATGAGGCCCACCCTTTTTGTGGTGGTTATGATTTTTTTGTATAAAGCACAATTATTCCAATTCCTTATTTTATATGCTTTCGCACTTTTTTCTTATCACCCCACTTCTTGGCTATTCGTTAAACTGAATTGTGGGTGTGGTGAGGGGTGTATTTATAGGCATTTTAAGGTTTGGGAAACTTTGCCCCTCCTGGTAGGAATGTATATCCCATACGTCACTAGCTCATGGACTCTTGCTAATATGAAAGAAATGAATTTATCAGGTAAGTTCTTACATAAATTATGTTTTTTTTGTTTGTTTTTAAATATATGTACAAATTATTCTCTAGCTAATCTTTTACTCTGAAGATATCATTCAAGCAATGATTTTAGGGTTTAATATCCCTTTAAAAATATGAAATTAATATCAAAATTATGATTTTTCCTAAGATATGGTGAGTCCATGGCATCATCCTCATTTACTGTTGGGAATATCACTCCTGGCCAGCAGGAGGAGGCAAAGAGCACCACACCAAAGCTGTTAAGTATCAATTCCCTTCCCACAAACCCCAGTCATTCTCTTTGCCTCTGTTCAAGGAGGTGGTGAAGTTTTTGGTGTCTGAAGAAGATGGGATTTATTTCACTTCAATCAAGATTTTATTATTTTGAAAGCCAGAGTAGGTTTACTCTGACCTTTCCTCTCAAGATTCGGTCTAGCTGTACTCCATGTTAGTCTCTTCAGTAGAGCAGTGGTGGCTCTTAGGCAGTTAGGAACTTGTGAGGTGGGCCTCACTGCGTTTTTCTAACATATTTCTTCCCTAGTACAGAAAGCCAGAGTAGGTTTACTCTGATCTTTCTTTTTTACACAGGTCACTGTAAGGAGTGGCGTCCTTCCATACCATGTTAGCTCTCTTCCTGTCGGACAGCTATATGTGCAGGTAAATACCCCTTTTGTGGTCTTCTCGATAGACCGGCATTGCAGGGGTTAATAAAATAGACTGCAGTCATATTGGGGCTATAATCAGGAGTTCAGGATTTATGCAGGCAGTGGGCAGGCACTTGTATTTGTGACACAAAAAAGTGGGACAGTAGAGTCTTAAGTCTGATGAAAAGAATACTTTATTGGTGGCTCAGGGATTCATTTAATGTGCTGTGTTTTGGCTACCCTGGAATACTTGACAGTTAAAGTCTCTGGGGATTATGTCGGTATGGACGGATTTGTCTAGCTACGATGCACGGGTGATAAAAGGAGACAGTTCCTTTTCTGGAGGCGGCCGTTGATATTAGAAGCGCACACTTTCTCTTTTCAGTGACACAGCTTCTTCTCCGATCATGTGATTTTCTGTTTCCGTGATTCCCCGGCATCAGAACTGCTATTGCGATCATGAACGAGTCTCTTGTCGGATCGCATGTTCAGTATGTTGCGAAGTGGGGCAGGTAGGCACCACCAGCATACAGCTGAGGTGTAGAGGGTGTTGGACGAAAATTAACTTGAAGTGTCTAAACAAGTTTCTCAGAGTACTGTCCTTCAAGATGGAAACTATACGTTCCATTCTTCCCTTGGTCCAAGAGGGTCAGTTCATGATGACCATGGACCTGAAGGATGCGTACCTTCATGTTCCTATTCACAGGGATCATCACAAATTTCTGAGGTTTGCCTTTCTGGACAATCACTTTCAGTTTGTTGCTCTTCCGTTTGGCCTTGCCACAGCTCCCAGAATTTTTTCAAAGGTTCTGGGGGCTCCATTGGCAGTGATCCGGTCTCGGGGAATTGTAGTGGCGCCATATCTGGACGACATTATGGTTCAGGCGCCATCTTTTCAACAAGCAAACTCTCATACAGAGATCTTGTTGTCTTTTCTTCGTTCCCACGGTTGGAAAGTGAATCTGGGAAAGGGTTCCCTTGTTCCAGCTACAAGGGTAGTTTTCTTAGGGACCATAATAGATTCCCTATCGATGAAAATGTTTGACTGAGGTCAGAAAAGCCAAGATCCTTTCCACTTGCGCCTCTCTTCAGTCTACTGTTCGACCGACAGTGGCTCAGTGTATGGAGGTAATTGGTCTGATGGTTGCTGCCATGGACATCATTCCATTCGCTCGGTTCCATTTGAGAACTCTGCAGTTATGCATGCTCAGATAATGGAACGGGGACTATGCGGATCTGTCTGAGGATAGATCTGGATCAGTCACCAAGAGACTCTCCTGTGGTGGCTGTCTCTGGAACATCTCTCTCAGGGAACATGTTTGCAGAGACCTTCCTGGGTGATTGTGACCACGGACGCCAGCTTGCTGGGCTGGGGATTAGTCTGGGACTTGTTAAAGGCGCAGGGACTCTGGTCTCGGGAGGAGTCAGCTCTCCCCATAAACATCTTGGAGTTAAGAGCGATTTTCAATGCTCTGATGGCTTGGCCTTAGTTAGCATTAGCTTGGTTTATCAGGTTCCAGTCGGACAACATAACCTCAGTGGCTTACATCCACCACCAGGGAGAAACTCAGAGTTCCTTAGCCATGAAAGAGGTGGCTCGAATTATTCAGTGGGCAGAAGCTCACAATTGCTTTCTATCCGCCATCCACATTCCAGGAGTGGACAACTGGGAAGCGGATTTTCTTAGCAGACAGACTTTTCATCCCGGGGAGTGGGAGCTCCATCCGGAGATGTTCTCCAGCTTGACCCTCAAATGGGAGATGCCGAAGTTGGATCTGATGGCATCTCGGCAGAATTCCAAGCTCCTGAGGTATGGTTCGAGGTCAAGGGATCCACAGGCTGCTCTGATAGAAGCTCTGGTGGTCCCTTGGAATTTCAGGCTGGCATACCTGTTTCCTCCGTTCGCTCTCCTTCTATGAGTCATTGCTCGTATCAAGCAAGAGAGAGCGTCAGTGATTCTCGTAGCCCCCGCGTTGCCTCGCAGGATCTGTTATGCGGACCTAGTGGAGATGTAGTCTCTTCCAACTTGGAGACTGCCTCTGAGGGAAGGACCTTCTACTTCAGGGTCCCTTCCTTCATCCAAATTACGTTTCTCTGAATCTGACTGCTTGGAGATTGAACGCTTAGTTCTGTCTAAGCGTGGGTTTTCTCAGTTGCTCATTGAGACCATGATTCAGGATCGCAAGCCTGTTACTACGAAGATTTTCCATAAGATATGGCGTAAATATCTTCATTGGTGTGAATCCAAGGGCTACTCTTGGAGTAGGGTTAGGATTCCTAGGATTTTGTCGTTTCTACAGGAAGGTCTTTAGAAGGGTTTGTCAGCGAGTACTCTGAAGGGTCAGATCTCTGCTTTTGTCTATTTTGTTGCATAAGTGTCTGACGGATGTACCAGACGTGCAATCTTTTTGTCAGGCCCTGGTCAAAATCAGGCCTGTGTAAGTCGGTTTCTCCTCCTTGGAGTCTTAACCTTGTTCTTAAAGTTTTGCAGCAGGCTCCGTTTGAGCCAATGCATTCTATAGATATTAAGTTATCTTGAAAGGTTTGTATTTTGTTGCTATCTCTTCTGCTCGGAGAGTCTCGAAACTCTCCGCTTTGCAATATGATTTACCTTATCTTATCTTTTATGCTGATAAAGTGGTTCTTCGTACTAAGGTTTCCTTCCTAAAGTTGTTTCAGATAGAAATAATCAGGAAATTGTCGTTCCTCCTGTATGTCCTAATCCTTCCTGTCATAAGGAATGTTTGTTACACAACCTGGATGTTGTGTGTGCTCTCAAATTCTACCTACAGGCGACTAAAGATTTTCGCCAGTCTTCAGCCCTGTTTGTTTCTTTGGAAAACGTAAAGGTCAGAAAGCTACAGCGACTTCTCTTTCTCTTTTGTTGAGAAGTATAATTCTTTTGGCTTATGAAACTGCGGGACAGCAGCCTCCTAAGAGAATTGCAGCTCACCAAGTTATGAAGGATTCTGATTTTTTAGAAACGGATATCTCCGATTCGCAGTATACGTCTTGTGAAGAGTATGAAATGGCCCGGGTTATCCATGCCCATCAGTTATGTTCCGATTGCCGTTCTAGAATGCTCTCTTCCCCCGAATCAGCGAGCTTATAGTGCGTTGAGAGAAGTATTTTTAAGATACTTGTCTGTGTTCTGTTAACCAGGGCCCATCAAGCGTGATATCGCCTGATTCAGTTCGGCCCTCTGGGGAAGCGATGGCCTCTGAGGCTTTAGGAGCCCCACCCTCGAGGCCGGGGTCGTCCATCGGTCCGGCGGGGGAACATTTTGCCTTCCGTTATAGACTGGCACGTCTGCGTATACTATTAAGGCATGTTTTGGCGGTGCTGGAGGATTTCAGTCCTAGTGGGCCGAGGGACGTATGGGGATGAAGCCAATCTCCATGACGTCTCCGTTTTTCTTTTAAGTATCTGTTCCAGTTCTGAGCTTGGAAAAATGAGGCATCTGATTGGCTGGTCCTGTTAGCGTGCCCATTCTCCTTTGGCCTTCACCCATGGGTGCTGCCTTCATTTTATTTGATCCGGTTAGGATGCGTTTGATTTGTTTTAAAGTGAAGGTCCATTTTTTGGACGCTCTTCTAGGGTCCGGATTCTTCCTGGATGGGACTTGTTGCCCATATTTTCGGCATTTCTCTGTGGGATGGTGTCCCATGATGGCTTAGGGTCAGCTTTGCTGCCTTGAGACTGGGCCTTGCGAGTTCTTGTTCAGAGGTGGCTCTGTGTTCTCACAGAGCCTTTTTTACCTGGTAAGACAGCCTACCTATGTTTGTCTAGTTAACGGTTGTGTCGGCTAGACTATAGTAAAGTGGGGAGCTGGTGGTTTCCTTGGAGCACCAAAAGTTATATGGTCCTGTGTTATGGATCTGTGGGTGGACCTTTGTTGTTCCTCGTGATCGCTCTTTCTGGGGTGTGGAGTTACTCTCTGGTCCTTGTCCTTCTGGGGAGTTCATTTCCCTGGACAGTTTTGTAGCAACCTTGGGTTTGCTTTGTTTTTTTTTTTGAGGTTTTTCTTACCTTTGTTGGTGGTCCTTTGGATCTCTTATGGGTCCTCTGTTCCTCCCCTCAGGGGTAGAGGGAGGTTCTCTTCCTTTGGGTTGGGGGTTCGTGGGAGCTGAGAGCCGCGGGGCTTGCCTCCTCAGAGGTCTTTGTGCTCAGTGGACTCTAGGGATTCTGAGTGGTCTCTAGCTCAGCTTTGCAGACTGTGTAACTGATGGGCAGTTGTTTGTTTCCGGTTTTTACCCCTTGTTTTCTAGTGATGTTTTTTTTTTGGTGTTGGGTAATTTCAGGCTGTGGTGCCCTTCCTCTATAGTTTGGGTATTGTTTTCCCAAAAGTAATGAATGCAGCTGCTGACTCTTCCCATTTAAGAAGAAAAACTTACATTTATGCTTACCTGATCAAGCTCCCCGCCTGCGTTTTTTCTATGGGGCGGCCATATTTTTTGTTCTTCTGGCACCTTTTTCACCCTTATTTTCTCCAACATAGGTGTGTCCGGTCCACGGCGTCATCCTTACTTGTGGGATATTCTCTTCCCCAACAGGAAATGGCAAAGAGCCCAGCAAAGCTGGTCACATGATCCCTCCTAGGCTCCGCCTACCCCAGTCATTCTCTTTGCCGTTGTACAGGCAACATCTCCACGGAGATGGCTTAGAGTTTTTTAGTGTTTAACTGTAGTTTTTCATTATTCAATCAAGAGTTTGTTATTTTCAAATAGTGCTGGTACGTACTATTTACTCAGAAACAGAAAAGAGATGAAGAATTCTGTTTGTATGAGGAAAATGATTTTAGCAACCGTAACTAAAATCCATGGCTGTTCCACACAGGACTGTTGAGAGCAATTAACTTCAGTTGGGGGAACAGTTTGCAGTCTCTTGCTGCTTGAGGTATGACACATTCTAACAAGACGATGTAATGCTGGAAGCTGTCATTTTCCCTATGGGATCCGGTAAGCCATGTTTATTACGATTGTAAATAAGGGCTTCACAAGGGCTTATTTAAACTGTAGACTTTTTTTGGGCTAAATCGATTGAATTAACACTTATTTAGCCTTGAGGAATCATTTATTCTGGGTATTTTGATTTAATAATATCGGCAGGCACTGTTTTAGATTATTCTTTAGGGGCTTTCCCAAAGCATAGGCAGAGTCTCATTTTCGCGCCGGTGTTGCGCACTTGTTTTTGAGAGGCATGGCATGCAGTCGCATGTGAGAGGAGCTCTGATACTCATAAAAGACTTCTGAAGGCGTCATTTGGTATCGTATTCCCCTTTGGGTTTGGTTGGGTCTCAGCAAAGCAGATACCAGGGACTGTAAAGGGGTTTAAAGCTTAAAACGGCTCCGGTTCCGTTATTTTAAGGGTTAAAGCTTCCAAAATTGGTGTGCAATATTTTCAAGGCTTTAAGACGCTGTGGTGAAAATTTGGTGAATTTTGAACAATTCCTTCATGTTTTTTCGCAATTGCAGTAATAAAGTGTGTTCAGTTTAAAATTTAAAGTGACAGTAACGGTTTTATTTTAAAACGTTTTTTTGTACTTTCTGATCAAGTTTATGCCTGTTTAACATGTCTGAACTACCAGATAGACTGTGTTCTGAATGTGGGGAAGCCAGAATTCCTATTCATTTAAATAAATGTGATTTATGTGATAATGACAATGATGCCCAAGATGATTCCTCAAGTGAGGGGAGTAAGCATGGTACTGCATCATTCCCTCCTTCGTCTACACGAGTCTTGCCCACTCAGGAGGCCCCTAGTACATCTAGCGCGCCAATACTCCTTACTATGCAACAATTAACGGCTGTAATGGATAATTCTGTCAAAAACATTTTAGCCAAAATGAACCCTTGTCAGCGTAAGCGTGGATGCTCTGTTTTAGTTACTGAAGAGCATGACGACGCTGATATTAATATCTCTGAAGGGCCCCTAACCCAATTTGAGGGGGCCAGGGAGGTTTTGTCTGAGGGAGAAATTACTGATTTAGGGAACATTTCTCAGCAGGCTGAATCTGATGTGATTACATTTAAATTTAAATTGGAACATCTCCGCATTTTGCTTAAGGAGGTATTATCCACTCTGGATGATTGTGAAAATTTAGTCATCCCAGAGAAACTATGTAAAATGGACAAGTTCCTAGAGGTGCCGGGGCTCCCAGAAGCTTTTCCTATACCCAAGCGGGTGGCGGACATTGTTAATAAAGAATGGGAAAGGCCCGGTATTCCTTTCGTCCCTCCCCCCATATTTAAAAAATTGTTTCCTATGGTCGACCCCAGAAAGGACTTATGGCAGTCAGTCCCCAAGGTCGAGGGAGCGGTTTCTACTTTAAACAAACGCACCACTATTCCCATAGAGGATAGTTGTGCTTTCAAAGATCCTATGGATAAAAAATTAGAAGGTTTGCTTAAAAAGATGTTTGTTCAGCAGGGTTACCTTCTACAACCCATTTCATGCATTGTCCCTGTCACTACAGCCGCATATTTCTGGTTTGATGAACTGCTTAAGGTGCTCGATAGTGACTCTCCTCCTTATGAGGAGATTATGGACAGAATCAATGCTCTCAAATTGGCTAATTCTTTCACTCTAGACGCCTCTTTGCAATTGGCTAAGTTAGCGGCTAAGAACTCTGGGTTTGCTATTGTGGCGCGCAGAGCGCTTTGGTTGAAATCTTGGTCGGCTGATGCGTCTTCCAAGAACAAGCTACTAAACATTCCTTTCAAGGGGAAAACGCTGTTTGGTCCTGACTTGAAAGAGATTATATCTGATATCACTGGGGGTAAGGGCCACGCCCTTCCTCAGGATCGGCCCTTCAAGGCAAAAAATAGACCTAATTTTCGTCCCTTTCGTAAAAACGGACCAGCCCAAGGTGCTACGTCCTCTAAGCAAGAGGGTAATACTTCTCAGGCCAAGCCAGCTTGGAGACCAATGCAAGGCTGGAACAAGGGAAAGCAGGCCAGGAAACCTGCCACTGCTACCAAGACAGCATGAAATATTGGCCCCCGATCCGGGACCGGATCTGGTGGGGGGCAGACTCTCTCTCTTCGCTCAGGCTTGGGCAAGAGATGTTCTGGATCCTTGGGCGCTAGAAATAGTCTCCCAGGGTTATCTTCTGGAATTCAAGGGACTTCCCCCAAGGGGGAGGTTCCACAAGTCGCAGTTGTCTTCAGACCACATAAAAAGACAGGCGTTCTTACATTGTGTAGAAGACCTGTTAAAAATGGGAGTGATTCATCCTGTTCCATTAAGAGAACAAGGGATGGGGTTCTACTCCAATCTGTTCATAGTTCCCAAAAAAGAGGGAACGTTCAGACCAATCCTAGATCTCAAGATCTTAAACAAATTTCTCAATTTAGTTCTTTCAGTTCTTCAGGGGGTTCCGTTTGAACCCTTACATTCCGTTGATATTAAGTTATTATCTTGGAAAGTTTTGTTTTTAGTTGCGATTTCTTCTGCTAGAAGAGTCTCAGAATTATCTGCTCTGCAGTGTTCTCCTCCTTATCTGGTGTTCCATGCAGATAAGGTGGTTTTACGTACTAAACCTGGTTTTCTTCCAAAAGTTGTTTCTAACAAAAACATTAACCAGGAGATTATCGTACCTTCTCTGTGTCCAAAACCAGTTTCAAAGAAGGAACGTTCGTTGCACAATTTGGATGTTGTTCGCGCTCTAAAATTCTATTTAGATGCTACAAAGGATTTTAGACAAACATCTTCCTTGTTTGTTGTTTATTCAGGTAAAAGGAGAGGTCAAAAAGCAACTTCTACCTCTCTCTCTTTTTGGATTAAAGGCATCATCAGATTGGCTTACGAGACTGCCGGACGGCAGCCTCCCGAAAGAATCACAGCTCATTCCACTAGGGCTGTGGCTTCCACATGGGCCTTCAAGAACGAGGCTTCTGTTGATCAGATATGTAGGGCAGCGACTTGGTCTTCACTGCACACTTTTACCAAATTTTACAAGTTTGATACTTTTGCTTCTTCTGAGGCTATTTTTGGGAGAAAGGTTTTGCAAGCCGTGGTGCCTTCCATTTAGGTGACCTGATTTGCTCCCTCCCTTCATCCGTGTCCTAAAGCTTTGGTATTGGTTCCCACAAGTAAGGATGACGCCGTGGACCGGACACACCTATGTTGGAGAAAACAGAATTTATGTTTACCTGATAAATTTCTTTCTCCAACGGTGTGTCCGGTCCACGGCCCGCCCTGGTTTTTTTAATCAGGTCTGATATTTTATTTTCTTTAACTACAGTCACCACGGTACCATATGGTTTCTCCTATGCAAATATTCCTCCTTAACGTCGGTCGAATGACTGGGGTAGGCGGAGCCTAGGAGGGATCATGTGACCAGCTTTGCTGGGCTCTTTGCCATTTCCTGTTGGGGAAGAGAATATCCCACAAGTAAGGATGACGCCGTGGACCGGACACACCGTTGGAGAAAGAAATTTATCAGGTAAACATAAATTCTGTTTTTCTACTACTGTTCTGTGTTACCTTGGCAGAATGACTGGGGGATGAGGGAAGTGGGGGAGGTATTCAAGCCTTTGGCTGTGGTGTCTTTGCCTCCTCCTGGTGGCCAGGTTCTGAATTCCCAAAAATAATAAATGCAGCTGTGGACTCTTCCTGTCAGAAGAAAATAAAATTATCAGGTAGGCATAATTTAAGTTTTTATTTTGTTTAAATGATTTTTATTAGGTTGATCAAAAAAAAAAAAAATACAACATAGCTGCTCAAGTTAGTACATATATAAATTACAAATCCGAGAGCAGCTTTGACAGGGATAACATTACATACAACCAGAGTTTTAACATGTTTGTAGTAAAAAGGGATGGGGATCCCAACATTCCAAGGTTATAACATTCATTTTACAATTGTTAGCACCTCTTAGATAATATGATTATAGTATCCCTTTAAAAGGGGTATAATTTGTATGTCATAAATCTCCTGAGTTCAGTTGCTTTATAACTAAGACTTCAAATTATGGTAGTCCTACATCTTCCCAAAACAATCACGGGACAATGTGTATCATAGGGAAATGCAGGACAAGAATCAAGTCTCCCTGATTGAAATCATGGGTATTAAGAATTATAAGGGATACGAAATTACCTCAATAGTTGTTAGAACAGAATAAAAGAAAAGAGAAAAAAAAAAAAAAGTATGAGATCAAGAAAGAATGGGGGAAAGCTGGGGTAGTTGGGGTATGGTGTATAGAATATAAAACATAAAATGTACAATAGTATCTTATTATAGTTCAATGTAACACATAGCATAGGGCCGCTCTGTGGCTCTCTGAAACTGATCAACTCTTGTGTATATATAGGTATCATAAACTGATAGCTATGTTTCAGATCTTGGTAATCTAAGATTTATATCTCATGTTTCATTATTATAGGTCTTTTGTTCCCAAATAAATAGAATATCAGCTATCATATCCTGTTTACCCATAAAGCAATAATGCATTCTCTCAAGTGATAAGATATGATTGCCCTCTGAAATAATTAGTTTTTTTCTCCCAGTAACTGCCCTCCTCCCCCCCCCCCCCTTTTTTCCCCCTCTCTCCCACATACAAGTAAGATTGCTTTTCGGGCCTTAACACGGAAAATATTGCTGTGTTTACTATATGTGCTTTGTTATTTGAAGGGTGTTTTGTTCTAACAGTTTCAACATGTATTCCTTGTTATTTGAAGGTTGGTTTGCTATAAAAGTTTTACTAGCCTTCTTTGTTTGAGTCTAGTTGATGTTAATTGATACCAATTCATGTGTCCTCCTTCAAACTTTGGAATGTATGGACCCACCTGTGGTCCTAGTGTTCACATGACTGAGTTGCCATGTACTAAAAACAAAATGAGGAAGCTGAAGAATATTGCCCTTTAAGACTGTTATGTATCTCCTCACTTTAATGTGATTCTCATTTTTATTGTCATCCCTTGAGATACGCCTTGAAATTTTGTCAATTCTGTTTGTATTAAAGTGTTATTGCTACCTCAATAAAAAAAAAACATTTTAAATTAAAATTACCCTTCATGTGTTGGTTTTTAAGTCTAAATGTTACTCTGGTAGATAATTTAATTGACATATCAAAAACTTCTTTATTACAAGACCAATCGTATAAGCTTGCAATGTTCGTGGACGATCTCTTACTCACGTTGGCATCTCCCCTAGAATCTCTAAAGGCAGTTCAGAAGAAACTAAGAGTATAGTGGTGTTTCTAATTTTTTGGTTAATCCAAATAAATCAGAACTCCTCCCAATTAATGTTGCAGAAGAAACACTTAACATTATTATAAATCAAATAGCCCTTTCAGAATAAGCTTAAAAACCCTAAAGTATATAGGCATCCACCTGACTTCTAATATGGAAGACATGCGTAAACTAAACTATATGGTAAACTCCTGACTGAATTTCAGTCTTTAACTTCTAGATGGCTGCCAAAAAACAATATATCTTGGTTAGGCAGAATAGCGGCAGTGAAGATAACCATCCTACCTAAAGCATTATATATAATGCAAGCACTCCCTATAACTGGAGCATCTAAAGAGATTAAAAAACTACAGCGGATAATCAATGCTTATATATGGCAAAAGAAACAACCTAGACTGTGCAAAAATTTAATCTATACCCCTAGAGACGAAGGAGGTTTGGGTGCTCCAAATTTACAGTGGTATAAGCTAGCAATATCCCTGAGTAGAGTGGTGGATTGGTGTAGGCAGAGTAGAACCACACAAAAGTAACCCACCCAATTGGAGTCTAGATTGCTAAATATCCCGCATATGGGGGGAATATACTGGTCACCTTCACCACTCATACTAACAATAGTAAATTGTACTCCATCTTTAATGAAACTTGGTCTGACTGGATAGTTCTTAGAAACAAATTCCCTAAACTATCATCTCCTAACTCACCATTAACGACATTACTTATGAATAAAGAATTTGAAGTAGGCAAAACCTAGAGTGCTAATATCGTACAAGACTCATGCGATTTACATGACGTAATCCCTGTACTTGACTTATTAGACAACGGTAAACTTCACACGATGGGAAAATTACAGGAATCGGGGCTTAAAGGGACATGACACCCACATTTTTCTTTCATGATTTAGAAAGAGAATGCATTTTTAAACATCTTTCAAATTTACTTCTATTATCTAATTTGTGTTATTCTCTTGATATTCTTTGCTGAAAAGCATATCTAGATATGCTCAGTAGCTGCTGATTGGTTGCTGCACATAGAAGCCTCATGTGATTGGCTCACCCATGTGCATTGCTTTTTCTTAAAATAAGGATATCTAAAAAATGAAGCAAAATAAATAATAGAAGTAAATTGTAATGTTGTTTAAATTTGTATGTTCTATCTGAATCATGAAAGAAAGATTTTGGGTTTAGTGGCCCTTTAACTACTTTAACTCATGGCTTAACTACCAACAGATGCGACATTACTTATTAACTCTCAGAAAAAAAAGAATTTATTTAGATCACTTACACCCTTTGAAAGGTTATGCATAAATCTAAAATTGGGGAAAAAAAGGTATATCTTCTATATGCAAAATTTTGGTAGAGCTATACCTCCCAACTAGACCCCTGTACGTACCTAAATGGGAAACAGAACTTAATAAACGAATAACCCCAAACAATGGAAGATATGGTCCTGTGCTACGGCAAAATCAGCACACTCAGCCTCACATATGGAAACAAACATAAAGGTTCTAACCAGGTGGTACTTAACACCCCACAAATTGACACACATGTTTAGGAATGCAAGCAATAAATGCTGGAGGGGGGGGTGTAATCAGGAGGGTACAATGTTACACATTTGGTGGGATTGCCGCATTTTGAATCAATTTAGGAGAGACATACATACCACAATCAAGGAGGTTATAGGTTGCCCTATAAGCTTTTAAATTGAGCTTTTACTTTTTAATGATGTATCAGAAATTAAATGTAAAATCAGACGTAATCTTACCCAAATTATGATCAATGCGACCAAAAATTAATCCCCAAACTATGGAGGAGCACACAGGTGCCCTCCGCTGATAGCTGGAAACACCAAGTGGATGCCACGCTATTACTGGAGAAGTATATTTTATGATATCATGTTCTTGTGGGAACAATACAAACACAAAACATAGATCAGATATTAAATCTTGCTAATTTGAAAATTTAAAATAGTAGTGTCATTGGGGCATAGAGGAATTGTCAAGTTGAAAAACCATATCCTTGGGTTTTGAAGTTTTTGAAACTTTTTCTTTTCCTATTTATATTTATTGTATTCCCCCATTCCTTTCCTCCCCCCGTTTCTCTCCTCCACCCATTTCTCTCCTTTGCCTTCCCCAAGTTTTCTCCCTCCCAAATCCCATACATCCCCCTACCCCAATCCCTACCCCCTCCCTCCTACCTATATCGCCTATATGTTGTTACACAATGTTAATATTATAGCTGAGATTGAAACAGTAATGCACTGCTGTCTTAATTGAAATGCAACCCATTAATAATCCAGTTACTAACCACTTCATGTGATTGGAATTGGTATAATGTTTGGGCGAGGTGTATATGATTTCCAGTGAAAAAAGAGACTTATAAGAAGATGATCACCTCGCCTGGTCGTCAAGACATGTAGGGGACTGTTTATTGTACAAGATCAAAGACCGATTGTACTGTATGAACATTGTGTCTGTATGTTGATTTTTATTTAATAAAGAAAAATAAATTAAAAAAAACTTCTTTATGCTGATGTATTCAGTTGCATTGTCTTGTAAAAATTATTTAATTAGAGTGTTTTTTTAATTTTATTAAAATGTATCTTTTTGGTTTTCCTCTAATTTTCTATTTTATGCCCTTGGCAATAAAATGGATTTTAACATTTCAAAATATCTTGGTGTCCAGTTTCTACAAAATGTACTTTTGAATTTACAGGGCAGCACAGCAAATTTTGCTAACTTTTAGCTTTAAACCAATAATTTCACCCTTTATTTTTTGGCCTATATTTGCTAGAGAATTACTTAAATGCCTAGATGTATTTTTAAATTTTTCTGTTGATGCTACCAGAAAGGGCAGAGACTGAGTATTAAGAAAATAGGAGCTCATGTGTATAATCTGTCATTCAGATAAAACTGAGGGAAAGGGAGGGAGCAGATTAAAAGCTCAGGAAGGGGGTGGCATTGTGGTCTTTAGGTTGGACAAACCTGTTCTGTTCTACTTATTCTTTGTGTCTTTAAATTTTTGAAGCTTCTGTAAAATGGATTTATTAATATGGCATAATGTTTACATTCGTATTTAGCTTTTAATATCCTTTGTCTCTCGCAGTTTTGCCACCTGTATTAGTGCCACGACATACAGAAATCTTACCGGAACTGCCACCTCTTGATGACTACACGCATTCCATACCGGAGAACACAAACTTTCCTGCAGGAATTGAACCTCAAAGCAATTATATACCAGGTAAAGCAGTTTCCAAAATGTATCTGACTGACGCAACTTTTTACTTTAATCATGTAACCTAAAAAAACGTCTGCTGTAAAGTTTAAGTTAAATTGACAGCTTATAACAATAGTTTATGTTGTGATCATCACAATTAATTATTTACTAATGATGCTATGACATTTTTTGTTTTTAGAAACTCCACCTCCTGGATACATTAGTGAAGATGGAGAGACTAGTGATCAGCAACTTAACCAAAGCATGGACACAGGTACACATCTTATTTGTCTTTCAGTAGCTTTAAAGGTACATTAACACATTAACTTTCACAAAGGTTTCTCAGAATTTGTGTATGTATGTGTATATGGTGATACCCCAAAACTTTACTTTACATTAAATCGTAACAAGAAAAAATTCCTAGCAAGTGCATCCTTCTTTGACATGTTATATCTATATCATGAAAGCACCCTGGGTAGATGTATGAAGAAACCGTGAGTGCTGGCCTGTTTTATTTATTTATATAAAGAAAAAAAAAGAAAAAAGAAAATAGATATATATATATATATATATATATATATATATATATATATATATATATATATATATATATATAGAGATATATATATATATATATATATATATATATATATATATATATATATATATATATATATATATATATATATATATATATATATATATATATAGAGAGAGAGAGAGAGATATAGATATAGAGAGAGAGATATATATATATAGAGATATAGATATATATATATATACACACACACAGGGCTGCCACTAGGAATTTTGGGGCCCCTGACTTAACCATTGATCAGGCCCCCCCCTTTGACGTGCAATTTTTGACCAAGTGACTAAAACGTATATGCACTTTATTCTTAAGTGTCTATTTAAACTTGGAAATGTTGTAAAGGTAGTAACATACAAACACACATACACACTCATACACTGAAAAACACACACATAAGGATTCACATATAGACACTCTAGCAGACACGCAGAGAAACACACTCAGACACAGACACCCAAACAGACACTCAGCACTTACATTGACCTGACAAGTAATGAGGTAGACTAAAGTTTTGTAAAAATAGCAGATTTATAAAACAAAATATGGAGTTCTGATTATCTTTTTGTAAGGAAGATGCCAACTAAATAATAACAGCATGCAGTGACTGAAAGGAAGGGCCCTGAACTGCCTAAACAATAATTTAAAGGTTAAATGATGGATTGGTGACTTCCAGAAAGGTCTCATTAGTCTCAAAGTCTGTAGAAAGATGTGAATAATCAGTAGTAAGGTCAAAATGTCCTAAAAAGGAACAGACAATGGGCATACACACACAAACTCAAACTTGCACATACACCAAAGGAAACACCGACAGAGACAGCCTCAGATAAAACACAGACATACACACACACAGACACTCACAGAAAACAGACATACACACACAGAGAGACAACCACATAAAACACAGAAAGACATACATACACACACCTTCACTGAGACATCCACAGAAAACACAGACATACATACACACACACACACACACACACTCACAGAGAAATCCACAGAAAACAGACATACACACCCACCCTCACAGAGGCATCCAGAGAAAATACACAAAGACAAACATGCACACACCCTCACAGACATCCAAAGAAAATGCACAAAGACATACACACCCACCCTCACAGAGAGACCCAGAGAAAAAAAATACATACACACTCATAGAGACACAAACCAAAGACATAAACACAGACACCCACAGAAACACTCACAGGAGGAAACATTTATGCACCTTGCATCCCCTAAATCAACGTTGTGTGACATGCATGATAACAAATTGCAGAAATTAAGAGATCACTTTTTAAAGAATCCTATTTGTAAATGTGCAAACAAAAATAAATCTGTGAATTGAAAATTGAACATTAATGATCTGGGTAGATGGCTAGATGAAGAAAATTACTTTTAAAAGGTTGATATATGTTTGTTTTTTCCACATTTTCCCCAACCAAGAGCACCACTTCAAATATAGTGTACAAATGTTCCCATCTGTCAGCTGTACTTATGGATTTTGAAAATGCTGTACTCTATATGGTCTTGGTGGAACCATAACCTGTGGTACTCATACAATTAGATCTGGTTAAATGCAGGATTTAGGCTTGTTGGTATGTATTTCAAAATTAAGTCAGCTGTAGTGTAAACTGAACAGTTTTAAGTTAACCTGTCTTATTTCAAACACTGAGCAATCTTAGTCTGAGAGTATAACATATTTCTCCAACATTGGTGTGTCCGGTCCACGGCGTCATCCTTACTTGTGGGATATTCTCTTCCCCAACAGGAAATGGCAAAGAGTCCCAGCAAAGCTGGTCACATGATCCCTCCTAGGCTCCGCCCACCCCAGTCATTCTCTTTGCCGTTGCACAGGCAACATCTCCACGGAGATGGTTAAGAGTTTTTTTGGTGTTTAAATGTAGTTTTTATTCTTCTATCAAGTGTTTGTTATTTTAAAATAGTGCTGGTATGTACTATTTGCTCTGAAACAGAAAAGGATGAAGATTTCTGTTTGTAAGAGGAAGATGATTTTAGCAGACAGTAACTAAAATCGGTTGCTGTTTCCACATAGGACTGTTGAGATGAAGTAACTTCAGTTGGGGGAAACAGTTAGCAGACTTTTCTGCTTAAGGTATGACTAGCCATATTTCTAACAAGACTGTGTAATGCTGGAAGGCTGTCATTTCCCCTCATGGGGACCGGTAAGCCATTTTCTTAGTCAAAAACAAACAGAATAAAGGGCTTATTATGGGCTAAAAAACTGGTAGACATTTTTATGGGCTAAATCGATTGCTTTATTTGTGCATATTATTCAAATTTAGGCTAACTATTGACATTTATAATCTTGGGGAACGTTTATAAAACGGCAGGCACTGTATTGGACACCTTTTTCAGTCAGGGGGCCTTTCTAGTCATAGACTGAGCCTCATTTTCGCGCCATTAATGAGCAGTTGTTTTCTCCAACATAGGTGTGTCCGGTCCACGGCGTCATCCTTACTTGTGGGATATTCTCTTCCCCAACAGGAAATGGCAAAGAGCCCAGCAAAGCTGGTCACATGATCCCTCCTAGGCTCCGCCTACCCCAGTCATTCTCTTTGCCGTTGTACAGGCAACATCTCCACGGAGATGGCTTAGAGTTTTTTAGTGTTTAACTGTAGTTTTTATTATTCAATCAAGAGTTTGTTATTTTGAAATAGTGCTGGTATGTACTATTTACTCAGAAACAGAAAAGAGATGAAGATTTCTGTTTGTATGAGGAAAATGATTTTAGCAACCGTAACTAAAATCCATGGCTGTTCCACACAGGACTGTTGAGAGCAATTAACTTCAGTTGGGGGAACAGTGTGCAGTCTCTTGCTGCTTGAGGTATGACACATTCTAACAAGACGATGTAATGCTGGAAGCTGTCATTTTCCCTATGGGATCCGGTAAGCCATGTTTATTACGATCGTAAATAAGGGCTTCACAAGGGCTTATTAAGACTGTAGACTTTTTCTGGGCTAAATCGATTCATTATTAACACATATTTAGCCTTGAGGAATCATTTTATCTGGGTATTTTGATATAATAATATCGGCAGGCACTGTATTAGACACCTTATTCCTTAGGGGCTTTCCCAAAGCATAAGCAGAGCCTCATTTTCGCGCCGGTGTGGCGCACTTGTTTTTGAGAGGCATGGCATGCAGTCGCATGTGAGAGGAGCTCTGATACTTAGAAAAGACTTTCTGAAGGCGTCATTTGGTATCGTATTCCCCTTTGGGCTTGGTTGGGTCTCAGCAAAGCAGATACCAGGGACTGTAAAGGGGTTAAAGTTTAAAACGGCTCCGGTTCCGTTATTTTAAGGGTTAAAGCTTCCAAATTTGGTGTGCAATACTTTTAAGGCTTTAAGACACTGTGGTGAAAATTTGATAAATTTTGAACAATTCCTTCATGTTTTTTCGCAATTGCAGTAATAAAGTGTGTTCAGTTTAAAATTTAAAGTGACAGTAACGGTTTTATTTTAAAACGTTTTTGTACTTTGTTATCAAGTTTATGCCTGTTTAACATGTCTGAACTACCAGATAGACTGTGTTCTGAATGTGGGGAAGCCAGAATTCCTATTCATTTAAATAAATGTGATTTATGTGATAATGACAATGATGCCCAAGATGATTCCTCAAGTGAGGGGAGTAAGCATGGTACTGCATCATTCCCTCCTTCGTCTACACGAGTCTTGCCCACTCAGGAGGCCCCTAGTACATCTAGCGCGCCAATACTCCTTACTATGCAACAATTAACGGCTGTAATGGATAATTCTGTCAAAAACATTTTAGCCAAAATAAACACTTGTCAGCGTAAGCGCGGCTGCTCTGTTTTAGATACTGAAGAGCATGACGACGCTGATATTAATATCTCTGAAGGGCCCCTAACCCAGTCTGATGGGGCCAGGGAGGTTTTGTCTGAGGGAGAAATTACTGATTCAGGGAACATTTCTCAACAGGCTGAACCTGATGTGATTGCATTTAAATTTAAGTTGGAACATCTCCGCATTCTGCTTAAGGAGGTATTATCCACTCTGGATGATTGTGACAAGTTGGTCATCCCAGAGAAACTATGTAAAATGGACAAGTTCCTAGAGGTGCCGGGGCTCCCAGAAGCTTTTCCTATACCCAAGCGGGTGGCGGACATTGTTAATAAAGAATGGGAGAGGCCCGGTATTCCTTTCGTCCCTCCCCCCATATTTAAAAAATTGTTTCCTATGGTCGACCCCAGAAAGGACTTATGGCAGACAGTCCCCAAGGTCGAGGGAGCGGTTTCCACTTTAAACAAACGCACCACTATACCCATAGAGGATAGTTGTGCTTTCAAAGATCCTATGGATAAAAAATTAGAAGGTTTGCTTAAAAAGATGTTTGTTCAGCAGGGTTACCTTCTACAACCAATTTCATGCATTGTCCCTGTCGCTACAGCCGCATGTTTCTGGTTCGATGAGCTGATAAAGGCGGTCGATAGTGATTCTCCTCCTTATGAGGAGATTATGAACAGAATCAATGCTCTCAAATTGGCTAATTCTTTCACCCTCGACGCCACTTTGCAATTGGCTAGGTTAGCGGCTAAGAATTCTGGGTTTGCTATTGTGGCGCGCAGAGCGCTTTGGTTGAAATCTTGGTCGGCTGATGCGTCTTCCAAGAACAAGCTACTTAACATTCCTTTCAAGGGGAAAACGCTGTTTGGCCCTGACTTGAAAGAGATTGTCTCTGATATCACTGGGGGTAAGGGCCACGCCCTTCCTCAGGATCAGCCTTTCAAGGCAAAAAATAAACCTAATTTCTCCAACATAGGTGTGTCCGGTCCACGGCGTCATCCTTACTTGTGGGATATTCTCCTCCCCAACAGGAAATGGCAAAGAGCCCAGCAAAGCTGGTCACATGATCCCTCCTAGGCTCCGCCTACCCCAGTCATTCTCTTTGCCGTTGTACAGGCAACATCTCCACGGAGATGGCTTAGAGTTTTTTAGTGTTTAACTGTAGTTTTTATTATTCAATCAAGAGTTTGTTATTTTAAAATAGTGCTGGTATGTACTATTTACTCAGAAACAGAAAAGAGATGAAGATTTCTGTTTGTATGAGGAAAATGATTTTAGCACCGTAACTAAAATCCATGGCTGTTCCACACAGGACTGTTGAGAGCAATTAACTTCAGTTGGGGGAACAGTGTGCAGTCTCTTACTGCTTGAGGTATGACACATTCTAACAAGACGATGTAATGCTGGAAGCTGTCATTTTCCCTATGGGATCCGGTAAGCCATGTTTATTAAGATAGTAAATAAGGGCTTCACAAGGGCTTATTAAGACTGTAGACTTTTTCTGGGCTAAATCGATTCATTATTAACACATATTTAGCCTTGAGGAATCATTTATTCTGGGTATTTTGATATGATTATATCGGCAGGCACTGTTTTTGACACCTTATTCTTTAGGGGCTTTCCCTAATCATAGTCAGAGCCTCATTTTCGCGCCGGTATGGCGCACTTGTTTTTGAGGACAGCATGGCATGCAGCTGCATGTGTGTGGAGCTCTGTTACATAGAAAAGTCTTTCTGAAGGCATCATTGGTATCGTATTCCCCTTTGGGCTTGGTTGGGTCTCAGCAAAGCAGATTCCAGGGACTGTAAAGGGGTTAAATATAAAAACGGCTCCGGTTCCGTTATTTTAAGGGTTAAAGCTTCCAAATTTGGTGTGCAATACTTTTAAGGCTTTAAGACACTGTGGTGAAATTTTGGTGAATTTTGAACAATTCCTTCATACTTTTTCGCAATTGCAGTAATAAAGTGTGTTTAGTTTAAAATTTAAAGTGACAGTAACGGTTTTATTTTAAAACGTTTTTTGTGCTTTGTTATCAAGTTTATGCCTGTTTAACATGTCTGAACTACCAGATAGATTGTGTTCTGACTGTGGGGAAACCAAGGTTCCTTCTCATTTAACTATATGTATTTTATGTCATAAAAAAATTTAGTAAAAATGATGCCCAAGATGATTCCTCAAGTGAGGGGAGTAAGCATGGTACTGCATCATCCCCTCCTTCGTCTACACCAGTCTTGCCCATACAGGAGGCCCCTAGTACATCTAGTGCGCCAATACTCCTTACTATGCAACATTTAACGGCTGTAATGGATAATTCTATCAAAAACATTTTAGCCAATATGCCCACTTATCAGCGAAAGCGCGACTGCTCTGTTTTAGAAAATTCTGTAGAGCATGAGAACGCTGATGATATGGTTTCTGAAGGGCCCCTACACCAGTCTGAGGGGGCCAGGGAGGTTTTGTCTGAGGGAGAAATTTCAGATTCAGGAAACATTTCTCAACAAGCTGAACCTGATGTGATTACTTTTAAATTTAAGTTGGAACATCTCCGCGCTCTGCTTAAGGAGGTGTTATCCAATTTGGATGATTGTGATTATCTGGTCATTCCAGAACCACTAAGTAAAATGGAAAAGTTCTTAGAGGCCCCGGGGCCCCCCGAAGCTTTTCCTATATCCAAGCGGGTGGCGTACATTGTTAGTAAAGAATGGGACAGGCCCGGTATACCTTTAGTACCTCCCCCCATATTTATAAAATTGTTTTCCTATAGTCGACCCCAGAAAGGACTGATGGCAGACAGTCCCCAAGGTCGAGGGGGCGGTTTCTACTCTACACAAGCGCGCCACTATACCCATAGAAGATAGTTGTGCTTTCCAAGATCCTATGGATAAAAAATTAGAAGGTCTGCTAAAGATGTTTGTTCAGCAAGGTTCCCTTCTACAACCAATTGCATGCATTGTCCCTGTCACTGCAGCCGCGTGTTTCTAGTTTGATGAGCTAGGAAAGGCGATTATTAGTAATTCTTCTTCTTATGAGGAGATTATGGACAGAATTCGTGCTCTTAAATTGGCTAATTCTTTCACCCTAGACGCCACCTTGCAATTGGCTAGGTTAGCGGCGAAAAAATTCTGGGTTTGCTATTGTGGCGCAGAGCGCTTTGGTTAAAATCTTGGGCAGCGGATGCGTCTTCCAAGAACAAATTGCTTGACATTCCTTTCAAGGGGAAAAACACTCTTTGGCCCTGACTTGAAAGAGATTATCTCTGATATCACTGGGGGCAAGGGCCACGCCCTTCCTCAGGATAGGTCTTTTCAAGACCAAAAATAAACCTAAGTTTCGTCCCTTTCGCAGAAACGGATCAGCCCCAAGGGCTACGTCCTCTAAGCAGGAAGGTAATACTCCTCAAGCCAATCCAGCCTGGAGACCTATGCAAGGCTGGAACAAAGGAAAGCAGGCCAGGAAACCTGCCACTGCTACCAAGACAGCATGAAATGCGGGCCCCCGATCCGGGACCGGATCTGGTGGGGGGCAGACTCTCTCTCTTCGCTCAGGCTGGGGCAAGAGATGTTCTGGATCCTTGGGCGCTAGAAATAGTCTCCCAAGGTTATTCTCTGGAGTTCAAGGGGCTTCCTCCAAGGGGGAGGTTCCACAGGTCTCAGTTGTCTTCAGACCACATAAGAAGACAGGCATTCTTACATTGGGTAGAAGACCTGCTAAAAATGGGAGTGATTCATCCTGTTCCATTAGGAGAACAAGGGATGGGGTTCTACTCCAATCTGTTCATAGTTCCCAAAAAAGAGGGAACGTTCAGACCAATCTTAGATCTCAAGATCTTGAACAAGTTTCTCAAGGTTCCATCGTTCAAGATGGAAACCATTCGAACACTTCTTCCTTCCATCCAGGAAGGTCAATTCATGACCAAGGTGGATTTCAAGGATGCGTATCTACATATTCCTATCCACAAGGAACATCATCGGTTCCTAAGGTTTGCATTCCTGGACAAGCATTTCCAGTTCGTGGCGTTTTCTTTCGGATTAGCCACTGCTCCTAGGATTTTCTCATAGGTACTAGGGTCCCTTCTGGCGGTGCTAAGACCAAGGGGCATTGCTGTAGTACCTTACTTGGACGACATTCTGATTCGAGCGTCGTCCCTTCCTCAAGTAAAGGCTCACACGGACATTGTCCTGGCCTTTCTCAGATCTCACGGATGGAAAGTGAACGTGGAAAAGAGTTCTCTATCTCCGTCAACGAGGGTTCCCTTCTTGGGAACTATAATAGACTCCTTAGAAATGAGGATTTTTCTGACAGAAGCCAGAAAAACAAAACTTCTAGACTCTTGTCGGATACTTCATTCCGTTCCTCTTCCTTCCATAGCGCAGTGCATGGAAGTGATAGGTTTGATGGTAGCGGCAATGGACATAGTTCCTTTTGTGCGCATTCATCTAAGACCATTACAACTGTTCATGCTCAGTCAGTGGAATGGGGACTATTCAGACTTGTCTCCGAAGATACAAGTAAATCAGAGGACCAGAGACTCATTCCGTTGGTGGCTGTCCCTGGACAACCTGTCACAAGGGATGACCTTCCGCAGACCAGAGTGGGTCATTGTCACGACCGACGAAACAAAAAAAGAAAGGGCGCCTCCTAGTGTAGCCAGTATATATAAGGATAAATAGAATGAGATATAGATTTTGTACTCACATGTAGTGAAGGCAAAGATAATGCCTAGATAAGCAGTCTGGAAACTTATCAGTGTCCCAGTTGACTGTGCATTAGAATGCTAGGGCAGCTCCTCTTAGTAGATTTCCAAAATCATCTGAAAAGTAAGAAGATATACAGAGGGCGACTCAAAGTATAGAGCACACTGTAGTGCTAATGAAGCAAGCTGGGTATATTAAAAGTGGCCCAGCGCACATACCACTCCGGTGAAAGATGGTCCAATGTATTCAGAAGGTTCAGATAAAAAATTCAGGAGACTCCAGATATATATAAAAAACACTTTATATAAAAATATAACAGTGTACAATAAAAATCAGTAGAATTCGCTACGCGTTTCTCAGAGCTACCACTCTGTTTCCTCAGGCAAGTTATACTGATCTAAAACTGAAGTCTCCTATTTATACATCCTCAAATAAATTAAAACATTGGTCACACCCAATTTACCAATTACTTATGCAAATGTTGCTATGGTGACCTTCACAATACAAACTGACTTTTCTTGATACCAGTATGTGAATATATAACTCATTGTATGCATAGATCTACTTTAACATATACAGCTAGTATCAAAACAAGTATATAGCAGATATTACAATATATCTCATAAACATTTCGGAAGAAAACATATATAGTATGCACAATAGTGTTTCAGCAAAAAAACAAATACAGCACTCATATAGTTGGTTCATTAAATTTTCAGCAATCTCTCTTTATGAAAGTGAATGCACTATTTATTTCTATTTTATATGGTTAATAACTTCTTTATTTCCTGAGGATTTCTTTCCTCCCCTTTGTTCATAGTAGAAAGTCTAATTTATTTATTAATTAAAAGCATTAGCTAGTTTGTTTATATCATATATAAAGCTGTCAGCTTGTGGGTGTGTGTCATTAGCCTATCTCACACTTCCATATGTGTGGGTAATGGCTAGTGGGCGTGTATCATGTGTGTGAATCCCAGCTTATAGGCGTGTGTTTTCTATCGTTAAAAAAAAAAAAAAAAAAAAAAATCAACTATTGTCTATTTATTTTTTTGGGATATGAATATAGCAAAGCAGTTCATATCCCAAAAAAATAAATAGACAATAGTTGATTTTTTTTTTTTTTTTTTTTTTTTTTTTTTTTTTTTTTTTTTTAACGATAGAAAACACACGCCTATAAGCTGGGATTCACACACATAGTGACGCGTGATTGGTTTATGCTACACGCCCACGGATTATCACCTACACATTGGACATTGTGAAATCAGAGAGGGAGCTTTAAACAAATAGACATAGCCCTTCATAAAATCAGCTTATGATATGCACAATACAACAATTCAGATAACATTTAAACAGTTTATTGTAGGAGATCATGTCAAAAGGGGTAAGAATATATTAGGAAGAAAGTTGAGGAATTGTATTTAAAGACCGGCGATAAATGATACACGCCCACTAGCCATTACCCACACATATGGAAGTGTGAGATAGGCTAATGACACACACCCACAAGCTGACAGCTTTATATATGATATAAACAAACTAGCTAATGCTTTTAATTAATAAATAAATTAGACTTTCTACTATGAACAAAGGGGAGGAAAGAAATCCTCAGGAAATAAAGAAGTTATTAACCATATAAAATAGAAATAAATAGTGCATTCACTTTCATAAAGAGAGATTGCTGAAAATTTAATGAACCAACTATATGAGTGCTGTATTTGTTTTTTTGCTGAAACACTATTGTGCATACTATATATGTTTTCTTCCGAAATGTTTATGAGATATATTGTAATATCTGCTATATACTTGTTTTGATACTAGCTGTATATGTTAAAGTAGATCTATGCATACAATGAGTTATATATTCACATACTGGTATCAAGAAAAGTCAGTTTGTATTGTGAAGGTCACCATAGCAACATTTGCATAAGTAATTGGTAAATTGGGTGTGACCAATGTTTTAATTTATTTGAGGATGTATAAATAGGAGACTTCAGTTTTAGATCAGTATAACTTGCCTGAGGAAACAGAGTGGTAGCTCTGAGAAACGCGTAGCGAATTCTACTGATTTTTATTGTACACTGTTATATTTTTATATAAAGTGTTTTTTATATATATCTGGAGTCTCCTGAATTTTTTATCTGAACCTTCTGAATACATTGGACCATCTTTCACCGGAGTGGTATGTGCGCTGGGCCACTTTTAATATACCCAGCTTGCTTCATTAGCACTACAGTGTGCTCTATACTTTGAGTCGCCCTCTGTATATCTTCTTACTTGTCACGACCGACGCCAGTCTGATGGGCTGGGGCGCGGTCTGGGGATCCCTGAAAGCTCAGGGTCTTTGGTCTCGGGTAGAATCTCTTCTACCGATAAATATTCTGGAACTGAGAGCGATATTCAATGCTCTCAAAGCTTGGCCTCAGCTAGCGAGGGCCAAGTTCATACATCAACCATCAGGGGGGAACAAGGAGTTCCCTAGCGATGGAAGAAGTGACCAAAATCATTCTATGGGCGGAGTCTCACTCCTGCCACCTGTCTGCTATCCACATCCCAGGAGTGGAAAATTGGGAAGCGGATTTTCTGAGTCGTCAGACATTGCATCCGGGGGAGTGGGAACTCCATCCGGAAATCTTTGCCCAAGTCACTCAACCGTGGGGCATTCCAGACATGGATCTGATGGCCTCTCGTCAGAACTTCAGAGTTCCTTACTACGGGTACAGATCCAGGGATCCCAAGGCGGCTCTAGTGGATGCACTAGTAGCACCTTGGACCTTCAAACTAGCTTATGTGTTCCCGCCGTTTCCTCTCATCCCCAGGCTGGTAGCCAGGATCAATCCGGAGAGGGCGTCGGTGATTTTGATAGCTCCTGCGTGGCCACGCAGGACTTGGTATGCAGATCTGGTGAATATGTCATCGGCTCCACCATGGAAGCTACCTTTGAGACGAGACCTTCTTGTTCTAGGTCCGTTCGACCCACTCCAGCTGACTGCTTGGAGATTGAACGCTTGATCTTATCAAAGCGAGGGTTCTCAGATTCTGTTATTAATACTCTTGTTCAGGCCTGAAAGCCTGTAACCAGAAAAATTACCACATAATTTGGTATATCTGTTGGTGTGAATCTGCAGGATTCCCTTGGGACAAGGTTAAGATTCCTAAGAGTCTATCCTTCCTTCGAGAAGGATTGGAAAAAGGATTATCTGCAAGTTCCTTGATGGGACAGATTTCTGCCTTGTCTGTGTTACTTCACAAAAAGCTGGCAGCTGTGCCAGATGTTCTAGCCTTTGTTCAGGCTCTGGTTAGAATCAAGCCTGTTTACAAAATTTTGACTCCTCCTTGGAGTCTCAACCTAGTTCTTTCAGTTCTTCAGGGGGTTCCGTTTGAACCCTTACATTCCGTTGATATTAAGTTATTATCTTGGAAAGTTTTGTTTTTGGTTGCAATTTCTTCTGCTCGAAGAGTTTCAGAATTATCTGCTCTGCAGTGTTCTTCTCCTTATCTGGTGTTCCATGCAGATAAGGTGGTTTTGCGTACTAAACCTGGTTTTCTTCCAAAAGTTGTTTCTAACAAAAACATTAACCAGGAGATAGTTGTGCCTTCTTTGTGTCCTAATCCAGTTTCAAAGAAGGAACGTTTGTTGCACAACTTGGATGTAGTTCGTGCTCTCAAATTTTACTTAGCAGCTACTAAGGATTTCAGACAAACTTTGTCTTTGTTTGTTGTTTATTCTGGTAAACGGAGAGGTCAAAAAGCAACTTCTACCTCTCTCTCCTTCTGGATTAAAAGCATTATCCGATTGGCTTATGAGACTGCCGGACGGCAGCCTCCTGAAAGAATCACAGCTCACTCCACTAGGGCTGTGGCTTCCACATGGGCCTTCAAGAACGAGGCTTCTGTTGATCAGATATGTAAGGCAGCGACTTGGTCTTCACTGCACACTTTTTCTAAATTTTACAAATTTGATACTTTTGCTTCTTCTGAGGCTATTTTTGGGAGAAAGGTTTTGCAAGCCGTGGTGCCTTCCATTTAGGTGACCTGATTTGCTCCCTCCCTTCATCCGTGTCCTAAAGCTTTGGTATTGGTTCCCACAAGTAAGGATGACGCCGTGGACCGGACACACCTATGTTGGAGAAAACAGAATTTATGTTTACCTGATAAATTACTTTCTCCAAAGGTGTGTCCGGTCCACGGCCCGCCCTGGTTTTTTTAATCAGGTCTGATAATTTATTTTCTTTAACTACAGTCACCACGGTAACATATGGTTTCTCCTATGCAAATATTCCTCCTTAACGTCGGTCGAATGACTGGGGTAGGCGGAGCCTAGGAGGGATCATGTGACCAGCTTTGCTGGGCTCTTTGCCATTTCCTGTTGGGGAGGAGAATATCCCACAAGTAAGGATGACGCCGTGGACCGGACACACCGTTGGAGAAAGTAATTTATCAGGTAAACATAAATTCTGTTTTTCGTCCCTTTCGTAGAAACGGACCTGCCCAAGGTGCTACGTCCTCTAAGCAAGAGGGTAATACTTCTCAAGCCAAGCCAGCTTGGAGACCAATGCAAGGCTGGAACAAAGGAAAGCAGGCCAAGAAACCTGCCACTGCTACCAAGACTGCATGAAATGTTGGCCCCCGATCCGGGACCGGATCTGGTGGGGGGCAGACTCTCTCTCTTCGCTCAGGCTTGGGCAAGAGATGTTCTGGATCCTTGGGCGCTAGAAATAGTCTCCCAAGGTTATCTTCTGGAATTCAAGGGACTTCCCCCAAGGGGGAGGTTCCACAGGTCTCAGTTGTCTTCAGACCACATAAAAAGACAGGCATTCTTACATTGTGTAGAAGACCTGTTAAAAATGGGAGTGATTCATCCTGTTCCATTAAGAGAACAAGGGATGGGGTTCTACTCCAATCTGTTCATAGTTCCCAAAAAAGAGGGAACGTTCAGACCAATCTTAGATCTCAAGATCTTAAACAAGTTTCTCAAGGTTCCATCGTTCAAGATGGAAACCATTCGAACTATTCTTCCTTCCATCCAGGAAGGTCAATTCATGACCACGGTGGATTTAAAGGATGCGTATCTACATATTCCTATCCACAAGGAACATCATCGGTTCCTAAGGTTCGCATTCCTGGACAAACATTACCAGTTCGTGGCGCTTCCTTTCGGATTAGCCACTGCTCCAAGGATTTTCACAAAGGTACTAGGGTCCCTTCTAGCTGTGCTAAGACCAAGGGGCATTGCTGTAGTACCTTACTTGGACGACATTTTGATTCAAGCGTCGTCCCTTCCTCAAGCAAAGGCTCACACGGACATCGTCCTGGCCTTTCTCAGATCTCACGGATGGAAAGTGAACGTGGAAAAGAGTTCTCTATCCCCGTCAACAAAGGGTTCCCTTCTTGGGAACAATTATAGACTCCTTAGAAATGAGGATTTTTCTAACAGAGGCAAGAAAAACAAAACTTCTAGACTCTTGTCGGATACTTCATTCCGTTCCTCTTCCTTCCATAGCTCAGTGCATGGAAGTGATCGGGTTGATGGTAGCGGCAATGGACATAGTTCCTTTTGCGCGCATTCATCTAAGACCATTACAACTGTGCATGCTCAGTCAGTGGAATGGGGACTATACAGACTTGTCTCCGAAGATACAAGTAAATCAGAGGACCAGAGACTCACTCCGTTGGTGGCTGTCCCTGGACAACCTGTCACAAGGGATGACATTCCGCAGACCAGAGTGGGTCATTGTCACGACCGACGCCAGTCTGATGGGCTGGGGCGCGGTCTGGGGATCCCTGAAAGCTCAGGTCTTTGGTCTCGGGAAGAATCTCTTCTACCGATAAATATTCTGGAACTGAGAGCGATATTCAATGCTCTCAAGGCTTGGCCTCAGCTAGCGAGGGCCAAGTTCATACGGTTTCAATCAGACAACATGACAACTGTTGCGTACATCAACCATCAGGGGGGAACAAGGAGTTCCCTAGCGATGGAAGAGAATATCCCACAAGTAAGGATGACGCCGTGGACCGGACACACCGTTGGAGAAAGTAATTTATCAGGTAAGCATAAATTCTGTTTTTATGCAGATGTAAAAATCTTAGATAAAATTCCTCCTTGCATCTGGAAAGTCCTTGCATAAAGGGGCAGTAAACTGGAATGTTATATATATATATATATATATATATATATATATATATATATATATATATATATATATATATATATATAATATACAAAAGACTTGCACTCACTGGACTATTTAAATACTTTTTAAATATTTTTCTCTTACATGGTGTATCCAGTCCACGGATTCATCCTTACTTGTGGGATATTCATTCCCTACAGGAAGTGCAAAGAGAGCACACAGCAGAGCTGTCCATATAGCTCCGCCCCCCAGTCATTCTCTTTGCCGCTCTAACAAGTAGCATCTCCACGGGAGTGTAAAGGGAATGTGGTGTTAGTTTGTAGTTTTTTATTTCTTCAATCAAAAGTTTATTTTAAAATAGTGCCGGTTTGTACTATTTACTCTGAGGCAGAAAGTGATGAAGATTTCTGCTCAGAGGAAAATGATTTTAGCACCTTGTAACTAAAATCCATTGCTGTTCCCACGCAGGACTGTTGAGTACCGGAGAACTTCAGTTGGGGGGAACAGTTTGCAGGCTTAACTGCTATAAGGTATGTTCAGTCAATTATTTCTAGTCAAGACTTAGTAATGCTGGAAGACTGACAGAATCCCCAGGTGGGGAAGGTAAGCCATATTCTGAGACTTAGTATAGAAGGAAGGCTTATTAAAAGGGCTCTATTCACTGGTGGACACTGTTAAGGGGCAATCGATTATTTTTTTTAAGATAATCTGACATTATACAAGTTTTTATTTTGCATTTGAATCACTTTTTGGGGTTTTTATTCCACATGGCATATGGTTAGACACCTATTTCTCCAACATAGGTGTGTCCGGTCCACGGCGTCATCCTTACTTGTGGGATATTCTCCTCCCCAACAGGAAATGGCAAAGAGCCCAGCAAAGCTGGTCACATGATCCCTCCTAGGCTCCGCCTTCCCCAGTCATTCTCTTTGCCGTTGTACAGGCAACATCTCCACGGAGATGGCTTAGAGTTTTTTAGTGTTTAACTGTAGTTTTTATTATTCAATCAAGAGTTTGTTATTTTAAAATAGTGCTGGTATGTACTATTTACTCTGAAACAGAAAAGAGATGAAGATTTCTGTTTGTAAGAGGAAAATGATTTTAGCAACCGTTACTAAAATCGATGGCTGTTTCCACACAGGACTGTTGAGAGGAATTAACTTCAGTTGGGGGAAACAGGGAGCAGACTTTTGCTGCTTGAGGTATGACACATTTCTAACAAGACGATGTAATGCTGGAAGCTGTCATTTTCCCTATGGGATCCGGTAAGCCATTTTTATTACATGAAGAGAAAAAAGGGCTTCACAAGGGCTTTTAAGACTGTAGACATTTTCTGGGCTAAAACGATTTATATATAAGCATATTTTATACTCCATAGCCTTGAGGAATTATTTTAATCTTGGGAACTATGTAAAATAACCGGCAGGCACTGTATTGGACACCTTATTCTCTAGGGGCTTTCCCTAATCATAGGCAGAGTCTCATTTTCGCGCCTCTATTGCGCACTTGTTTTTGGGAAGCATGACATGCAACTGCATGTGTGAGGAGCTCTGATACATAGAAAAGACTTTCTGAAGGCGTCATTTGGTATCGTATTCCCCTTTGGGCTTGGTTGGGTCTCAGCAAAGCAGATACCAGGGACTGTAAAGGGGTTAAATATAAAAACGGCTCCGGTTCCGTTATTTTAAGGGTTAAAGCTTCCAAATTTGGTGTGCAATACTTTTAAGGCTTTAAGACACTGTGGTGAAATTTTGGTGAATTTTGAACAATTCCTTCATACTTTTTCACATATGCAGTAATAAAGTGTGTTCAGTTTAAAATTTAAAGTGACAGTAACGGTTTTATTTTAAAACGTTTTTTGTACTTTGTTATCAAGTTTATGCCTGTTTAACATGTCTGAACTACCAGATAGACTGTGTTCTGTATGTGGGGAAGCCAAGGTTCCTTCTCATTTAAATAGATGTGATTTATGTGACACAAAATTTAGAGAAAATGATGCCCAAGATGATTCCTCAAGTGAGGGGAGTAAGCATGGTACTGCATCATCCCCTCCTTCGTCTACACCAGTCTTGCCCACACAGGAGGCCCCTAGTACATCTAGTGCGCCAATACTCCTTACTATGCAACAATTAACGGCTGTAATGGATAATTCTATCAAAAACATTTTAGCCAAAATGCCCACTTATCAGCGAAAGCGCGACTGCTCTGTTTTAGAAAATACTGAAGAGCATGAGGACGCTGATGATATTGGTTCTGAAGTGCCCCTACACCAGTCTGAGGGGGCCAGGGAGGTTTTGTCTGAGGGAGAAATTTCAGATTCAGGGAAAATTTCTCAACAAGCTGAACCTGATGTGATTACATTTAAATTTAAATTGGAACATCTCCGCGCTCGGCTTAAGGAGGTTTTATCTACTCTGGATGATTGTGAGAATTTGGTCATTCCAGAGAAATTATGTAAAATGGACAAGTTCCTAGAGGTCCCGGGGCCCCCCGAAGCTTTTCCTATACCCAAGCGGGTGGCGGACATTGTAAATAAAGAATGGGAAAGGCCCGGTATACCTTTCGTCCCTCCCCCCATATTTAAGAAATTGTTTCCTATGGTCGACCCCAGAAAGGACTTATGGCAGACAGTCCCCAAGGTCGAGGGGGCGGTTTCTACTCTAAACAAACGCACCACTATACCCATAGAAGATAGTTGTGCTTTCAAAGATCCTATGGATAAAAAATTAGAGGGTTTGCTTAAAAAGATGTTTGTTCAGCAAGGTTACCTTCTACAACCAATTTCATGCATTGTTCCTGTCACTACAGCAGCGTGTTTCTGGTTCGATGAACTAGAAAAGGCGCTCAATAATAATTCTTCTTCTTATGAGGAGATTATGGACAGAATTCATGCTCTCAAATTGGCTAATTCTTTCACCCTAGACGCCACTTTGCAATTGGCTAGGTTAGCGGCGAAAAATTCTGGTTTTACTATTGTGGCGCGCAGAGCGCTTTGGCTAAAATCTTGGTCAGCGGATGCGTCTTCCAAGAACAAATTGCTTAACATTCCTTTCAAGGGGAAAACGCTGTTTGGCCCTGACTTGAAAGAGATTATCTCTGATATCACTGGGGGCAAGGGCCACGCCCTTCCTCAGGATAGGTCTTTCAAAGCCAAAAATAAACCTAATTTTCGTCCCTTTCGCAGAAACGGACCAGCCCCAAGTGCTACGTCCTCTAAGCAAGAGGGTAATACTTCTCAAGCCAAGCCAGCCTGGAGGCCAATGCAAGGCTGGAACAAAGGAAAGCAGGCCAAGAAACCTGCCACTGCTACCAAGACAGCATGAGATGTTGGCCCCCGATCCGGGACCGGATCTGGTGGGGGGCAGACTCTCTCTCTTCGCTCAGGCTTGGGCAAGAGATGTTCTGGATCCTTGGGCACTAGAAATAGTCTCCCAAGGTTATCTTCTGGAATTCAAGGGACTTCCCCCAAGGGGGAGGTTCCACAGGTCTCAATTGTCTTCAGACCTCATAAAAAAACAGGCATTCTTACATTGTGTAGAAGACCTGTTAAAAATGGGAGTGATTCATCCTGTTCCATTAGGAGAACAAGGGATGGGGTTCTACTCCAATCTGTTCGTAGTTCCCAAAAAAGAGGGAACATTCAGACCAATCTTAGATCTCAAGATCCTAAACAAGTTTCTCAAGGTTCCATCGTTCAAAATGGAAACCATTCGAAACAATTCTTCCTTCCATCCAGGAAGGTCAATTCATGACCACGGTGGATTTAAAGGATGCGTATCTACATATTCCTATCCACAAGGAACATCATCGGTTCCTAAGGTTCGCATTCCTGGACAAGCATTACCAGTTTGTGGCACTTCCATTCGGATTAGCCACTGCTCCAAGAATTTTCACAAAGGTACTAGGGTCCCTTCTAGCGGTGCTAAGACCAAGGGGCATTGCAGTAGTACCTTACTTGGACGACATTCTGATTCAAGCGTCGTCCCTTCCACAAGCAAAGGCTCACACGGACATTGTCCTGGCCTTTCTCAGATCTCACGGGTGGAAAGTGAACGTAGAAAAAAGTTCGCTATCTCCGTCAACAAGGGTTCCCTTCTTGGGAACAATAATAGACTCCTTAGAAATGAGGATTTTTCTGACAGAGGCCAGAAAATCAAAACTTCTTAACTCTTGTCAAATACTTCATTCTGTTCCTCTTCCTTCCATAGCGCAGTGCATGGAAGTAATAGGTTTGATGGTAGCGGCAATGGACATAGTTCCTTTTGCGCGAATTCATCTAAGACCATTACAACTGTGCATGCTCAGTCAGTGGAATGGGGACTATACAGACTTGTCTCCGACGATACAAGTAGATCAGAGGACCAGAGATTCACTCCGTTGGTGGCTGTCCCTGGACAACCTGTCACAGGGGATGAGCTTCCGCAGACCAGAGTGGGTCATTGTCACGACCGACGCCAGTCTGGTGGGCTGGGGCGCGGTCTGGGGACCCCTGAAAGCTCAGGGTCTTTGGTCTCGGGAAGAATCTCTTCTCCCGATAAATATTCTGGAACTGAGAGCGATATTCAATGCTCTCAAGGCTTGGCCTCAGCTAGCAAAGGCCAAGTTCATACGGTTTCAATCAGACAACATGACGACTGTTGCGTACATCAACCATCAGGGGGGAACAAGGAGTTTCCTGGCGATGGAAGAAGTGACCAAAATCATTCAATGGGCGGAGACTCACTCCTGCCACTTGTCTGCAATCCACATCCCAGGAGTGGAAAATTGGGAAGCGGATTTTCTGAGTCGTCAGACATTTCATCCGGGGGAGTGGGAACTCCATCCGGAAATCTTTGCCCAAATTACTCAATTGTGGGGCATTCCAGACATGGATCTGATGGCCTCTCGTCAGAACTTCAAGGTTCCTTGCTACGGGTCCAGATCCAGGGATCCCAAGGCGGCTCTAGTGGATGCACTAGTAGCACCTTGGACCTTCAAACTAGCTTATGTATTCCCGCCGTTTCCTCTCATCCCCAGGCTGGTAGCCAGGATCAATCAGGAGAGGGCATCGGTGATCTTGATAGCTCCTGCGTGGCCACGCAGGACTTGGTATGCAGACCTGGTGAATATGTCATCGGCTCCACCATGGAAGCTACCTTTGAGACGAGACCTTCTTGTTCAAGGTCCGTTCGAACATCCGAATCTGGTCTCACTCCAACTGACTGCTTGGAGATTGAACGCTTGATCTTATCAAAGCGAGGGTTCTCAGATTCTGTCATTGATACTCTTGTTCAGGCCAGAAAGCCTGTAACTAGAAAAATCTACCACAAAATATGGAAAAAATATATCTGTTGGTGTGAGTCTAAAGGATTCCCTTGGGACAAGGTAAAAATTCCTAAGATTCTATCCTTTCTTCAAGAAGTTTTGGAGAAAGGATTATCTGCAAGTTCTTTGAAGGGACAGATTTCTGCCTTGTCTGTGTTACTTCACAAAAAGCTGGCAGCTGTGCCAGATGTTCAAGCCTTTGTTCAGGCTCTGGTTAGAATCAAGCCTGTTTACAAACATTTGACTCCTCCTTGGAGTCTCAATTTAGTTCTTTCAGTTCTTCAGGGGGTTCCGTTTGAACCCTTACATTCCGTTGATATTAAGTTATTATCTTGGAAAGTTTTGTTTTTGGTTGCAATTTCTTCTGCTAGAAGAGTTTCAGAATTATCTGCTCTGCAGTGTTCTCCTCCTTATCTGGTGTTCCATGCAGATAAGGTGGTTTTACGTACTAAACCTGGTTTTCTTCCGAAAGTTGTTTCTAACAAAAACATTAACCAGGAGATAGTCGTGCCTTCTTTGTGTCCGAATCCAGTTTCAAAGAAGGAACGTTTGTTGCACAATTTGGATGTAGTTCGTGCTCTAAAATTCTATTTAGATGCTACAAAGGATTTTAGACAAACATCTTCTTTGTTTGTTGTTTATTCTGGTAAAAGGAGAGGTCAAAAAGCAACTTCTACCTCTCTCTCTTTTTGGATTAAAAGCATCATCAGATTGGCTTACGAGACTGCCGGACGGCAGCCTCCTGAAAGAATCACAGCTCATTCTACTAGGGCTGTGGCTTCCACATGGGCCTTCAAGAACGAGGCTTCTGTTGATCAGATATGTAAGGCAGCGACTTGGTCTTCACTGCACACTTTTACTAAATTTTACAAATTTGATACTTTTGCTTCTTCTGAGGCTATTTTTGGGAGGAAGGTTTTGCAAGCCGTGGTGCCTTCCATCTAGGTGACCTGATTTGCTCCCTCCCTTCATCCGTGTCCTAAAGCTTTGGTATTGGTTCCCACAAGTAAGGATGACGCCGTGGACCGGACACACCTATGTTGGAGAAAACAGAATTTATGTTTACCTGATAAATTACTTTCTCCAACGGTGTGTCCGGTCCACGGCCCGCCCTGGTTTTTTAATCAGGTCTGATAATTTATTTTCTTTAACTACAGTCACCACGGTATCATATGATTTCTCCTATGCAAATATTCCTCCTTTACGTCGGTCGAATGACTGGGGAAGGCGGAGCCTAGGAGGGATCATGTGACCAGCTTTGCTGGGCTCTTTGCCATTTCCTGTTGGGGAGGAGAATATCCCACAAGTAAGGATGACGCCGTGGACCGGACACACCGTTGGAGAAAGTAATTTATCAGGTAAACATAAATTCTGTTTTTGACTTAGGAAGGCCCCACAACTCTAGAGTGAAGAGGGAGGGGGCCTGATTTTCGCGCCTCAGTTGCGCAGTTGATTTTCAAGACAGCTTCATGCAGCTCCATGTGAAGAGTCTACAGTTTGCTTGAGGACTTCAGGGAGGCTTATTTTCGATTAATACTAATCCCCAAGGAAGGTAGGGCCGCAGCTAAAGCTGTGGCATGGTACTGTAGTTTGATAACCGGTTGCTATCTTTAATATTGCTCCGGTTTGGGCAGTAAGGGGTTAATCGATTTGAAATTTACTGTGCAATCATTTCAAAGCATTAGGCTCATATGGTGAAAATTTCGTAAAGATTGGATGTTTTCTTGAGTTTTAGTAAAAAAGTGTGCGCTTTTTATTATTTAAAGGTACAGTACCGTTTTTTCAAAAATTGTTTTTTATTGTATTTCAGTGCTGTCTGTCTGTTGAACATGTCTGAACCTACAGATAGACCTTGTTCTTTGTGTTTAAAAGCCATAGCGGTACCCCCTTTGCATTTGTGCTTAAAGTGTGCTAAGATATCTAAACATTTTAACGACCATGCAGTGACACTTAAAAATGTGGCCCAAGATGATTCTTTAACGGAAGGTAATGAGGATAGTCCTCCTTCCTCTCCCCATGTGTCGACACCAGTTACGCTTGCGCAAGCGATGCCTAGTACCTCTAGCGCATTGGCCCCTATTACATTGCAACAATTAGCAGCAGTCATGGATAATTCCCTTGCAGCATTTCTATCCAAACTGCCGTTTTTTCCTAAAAAGCGTGATAGCTCAGTTTTAAGAACAGAGGATGAGCAATCGGAAGCTTTGGATGATTTATCTGTTGTACCCTCACACCCTCTGATGTGGCGGTGAGGGATGTACTGTCTGAGGAAGAAATTTCTGACGCAGGTAAAATTTCTCAGCGGGCAGAATCGGATTCCTTAGCGTTTAAATTTAAGCTGGAACACCTCCGCGTACTGCTTAAGGAGGTTTTAGCTACGCTGGATGATTGTGACCCCATGGTGGTCCCAGAAAAATTGTGTAAAATGGAGAAGTTTTTAGAAGTCCCTGTATACACTGATGCATTTCCGATCCCTAAGAGGGTGGCGGATATTGTGACTAGGGAGTGGGAGAGACCAGGCGTACCTTTTGTCCCCCCCTATCTTTAAGAAAATGTTCCCTATAACTGACCCCAGGCGGGACGCATGGCAGGCGGTCCCTAAGGTAGAGGGAGCAGTTTCAACGCTAGCTAAGCACACAACTATACCAATAGAAGACAGTTGTGCTTTCAAAGATCCTATGGATAAAAAATTGGAAGGTTTACTAAAGAAAATATTTGTTCAACAAGGTTTTCTTCTTCAACCAATTGCCTGCATTATTCCTGTAACTACTGCAGCGGCTTTTTGGTTAGAGGCGCTGGAGGAGTCGCTCCAGAGGGAGACTTCGTATGACGAAGTCATGGATAAAATTCATGCTCTAAAGCTGGCTAATTCTTTCATCACAGATGCCGCTTTACAGTTAGCTAAATTAGCGGCGAAAAACTCTGGTTTTGCCATTGTGGCGTGAAGAGCGCTTTGGCTTAAATCATGGCCGGCTGACGTGTCGTCCAAAACAAAATTACTTAATATTCCTTTCAAGGGGAAGACCCTATTCGGGCCAGAGTTGAAAGAAATTATTTCGGATATCACTGGGGGAAAGGGCCATGCCCTCCCACAAGATAGACCTTTTAAGGCTAAAAACAAGACTAATTTTCGCTCCTTTCGCAACTTCAGGAGCGGACCTGCTTCAACCTCTGCAACCGCAAAGCAGGAGGGTAACGTTCCCAGCCCAAAGCAACATGGAAGCCTTTGCAGGGCTGGAGCAAGGGTAAACAGGCCAAGAAGCCTGCTGCTGCTACCAAGACAGCATGAAAGGGTAGCCCCCGATCCGGGACCGGATCTAGTAGGGGGCAGACTTTCTCTCTTTGCTCAGGCTTGGGCAAGAGATGTTCCAGATCCCTGGGCATTAGAAATCGTTGCTCAGGGGTATCTTCTAGAATTCAAGGATTCTCCTCCAAAGGGGAGGTTCCACATTTCTCGCTTGTCTTCAGACCAGACAAAGAAACAGGCGTTCTTACGCTGTGTAGAAGATCTCCTAAAGATGGGAGTGATACACCCAGTTCCAATTGCAGATCAAGGACTGGGTTTTTACTCAAACCTGTTTGTAGTTCCCAAAAAGGAAGGAACTTTCAGGCCAATCCTGGATTTAAAAATTCTAAACAAATTCCTCAGAGTTCCATCATGATGGAAACCATTCGGACAATCTTACCGATGATCCAGGAAGGTCAATATATGACTACCGTGGATTTAAAGGATGCGTACCTTCATATTCCTATCCACAAAGATCACCATCAGTTCCTAAGGTTCGCCTTTCTGGACAAGCATTACCAGTTCGTAGCTCTCCCTTTCGGGTTGGCCACTGCTCCAAGAATTTTCACAAAGGTGCTAGGGTCACTTCTAGCGGTACTAAGACCGCGGGGCATTGCAGTAGCACCTTACCTAGACGACATCTTAATACAGGCGTCGTCTTTTCACAGAGCCAAGGCTCATACGGACATTGTTCTGGCCTTTCTAAGGTCTCACGGGTGGAAGGTGAACAAAGAAAAAAGTTTTCACAAGGGTTCCCTTCCTGGGAACTCTAATAGACTCGGTAGAAATGAAAATATTTCTGACGGAGGTCAGGAAGTTAAAACTTAACTACTTGCCGAGTTCTTCATTCCATTCCTCGGCCTTCTGTAGCTCAGTGCATGGAGGTAATTGGGTTAATGGTTGCGGCAATGGACGTTGTCCCCTTTGCCCGAATTCATCTCAGACCACTGCAACTGTGCATGCTCAAACAGTGGAATGGGTATTATGCAGATTTGTCTCCTCAGATACAAATGGACCAGAAAACCAAAGATTCTCTTCTCTGGTGGTTGTCTCAGGATCACCTGTCTCAGGGAATGTGCTTCCGCAGACCAGAGTGGATCATTGTCACGACTGACGCCAGTCTGTCAGACTGGGGTGCTGTCTGGGACTCCCTGAAAGCTCAGGGCCTATGGTCTCGGGAAGAGTCTCTTCTCCCGATAAACATTTTGGAACTGAGAGCGATATTCAACACGCTCCAGGCATGGCCTCAACTAGCAGCGGCCAAGTTCATCAGATTTCAGTCGGACAACATCACGACTGTGGCGTACATCAATCATCAGGGAGGAACAAAGAGTTCCCTAGCGATGAAGGAAGTATCCAAGATCATCAAATGGGCGGAGGATCACTCCTGCCATCTATCTGCAATTCACATCCCAGGAGTAGACAACTGGGAGGCGGATTTTCTGAGTCGTCAGACTTTTCACCCGGGGGAGTGGGAACTCCATCCGGAGGTTTTTGCTCAGTTGACCCAGCTATGGGGCATTCCAGAGTTAGATCTGATGGCGTCCCGTCAGAATACCAAACTTCCTCTTTACGGATCCAGGTCCAGGGACCCCAAGGCGGCATTGATAGATGCTCTAGTAGCGCCTTGGTCCTTCAATCTGGCCTATGTCTTTCCACCGTTTCCCCTTCTCCCTCGTCTGGTAGCCAGAATCAAACAGGAGAAGGCTTCAGTAATTTTGATAGCGCCTGCGTGGCCATGCAGGACTTGGTATGCAGACCTAGTGGACATGTCATCTGTTCCACCATGGACACTGCCAACGAGGCAGGATCTTCTAATTCAAGGGCTATTCAAGCATCCAAATCTAGTTTCTCTGCAACTGACTGCTTGAAGATTGAACGCTTAATCCTATCTAACCGTGGGTTCTCTGAATCAGTTATAGACACTTTGATCCAGGCTAGAAAGCCTGTCGCCAGGAAAATTTACCATAAGATATGGCGGAAATATCTTTGTTGGTGTGAATCCAAGGGTTACTCATGGAGTAAGATTAGGATTCCTAGGATTTTATCCTTTCTCCTAGAGGGATTGGAGAAGGGATTGTCAGCTAGTTCCTTAAAGGGACAGATATCTGCTCTGTCTATCCTGTTACACAAACGTCTGGCAGAAGTACCTGACGTTCAAGCGTTTACACAGGCTTTAGTTAGAATCAAGCATGTCTATAAACTTGTGGCTCCTCCATGGAGTCTAAATTTAGTTCTTTCAGTTCTTCAAGGGGTTCCGTTTGAACCTTTACATTCCATAGATATTAAGTTATTATCTTGGAAAGTTTTGTTTTTGGTAGCTATTTCTTCTGCTCGAAGAGTTTCAGAATTGTCTGCTTTGCAATGTAATTCACCCTATCTGGTGTTCCATGCAGATAAGGTTGTTTTGTGTACAAAACCTGGTTTCCTTCCGAAAGTGGTTTCTAATAAGAATATTAACCAGGAAATCATTGTTCCTTCTCTGTGCCCTAATCCAGTTTCTAAGAAGGAACGGCTGTTACACAATCTTGATGTGGTTCGTGCTTTAAAATTCTCTTTAAAAGCAACTAAAGATTTCAGACAAACATCATCCTTGTTGGTTGTCTATTCTGGTAAGAGGAGAGGTCAAAAAGCTACTGCGTCCTCTCTTTCCTTTTGGCTGAAAAGCATCATCCGATTGGCATATGAGACTGCTGGACAGCAGCCTCCTGAACGAATTACAGCTTATTCCACCAGAGCTGTGGCTTCCACATGGGCTTTCAAGAATGAGGCTTCTGTAGAACAGATTTGTAAGGCAGCGACTTGGTCTTCACTGCATACTTTTGCCAAATTTTACAAATTCGATACTTTTTCTTCTTTGGAGGCTATTTTTGGGAGAAAGGTTTTGCAAGCAGTGGTGCCTTCCGTTTAGGTTACCTGACTTGTTCCCTCCCTTCATCCGTGTCCTAAAGCTTTGGTATTGGTATCCCACAAGTAAGGATGAATCCGTGGACTGGATACACCATGTAAGAGAAAACAGAATTTATGCTTACCTGATAAATTACTTTCTCTTACGGTGTATCCAGTCCACGGCCCGCCCTGGCAATTAAGTCAGGTTCAAATTTATTTTTATAAAACTACAGTCACCACTGCACCCTATGGTTTCTCCTTTTTCTCCTAACCGTCGGTCGAATGACTGAGGGGGCGGAGCCTGAGGGGGAGCTATATGGACAGCTCTGCTGTGTGCTCTCTTTGCACTTCCTGTAGGGAATGAGAATATCGCACAAGTAAGGATGAATCCGTGGACTGGATACACCGTAAGAGAAAGTAATTTATCAGGTAAGCATAAATTCTGTTTTTACTAAACAAATGTGATGTTTTGAGGATAATGTATCCCCTTCCTCAGACCGATCTGAGGAAGGGGATACATTATCCTCGAAACGTCACATTTGTTTAGTAAAAAATATTTAAAAAGTCCAGTGAGTGCAAGTCTTTTGTTCCTGCATATCAATTTCTACTAGCACCCTGGCAGTTGTGTTAAAGTGAGAGTGCACACCTATATATATATATATATATATATATATATATATATATATATATATATATATATATATATATATATATATATATATATATATATATAAAAATGCATATCTGCCAAAAGGGCACCTACCTTTTGTGTATTGAGGAGGAAACATTTCTGCATGGTTTTAAATATAGAATTTCTACAGCATTGTCAAATAATCATAAATACACTGCTGCTAAAAAAATGTGTTTTCTCTTGTAAGATGTATCGAGTCCACGGATTCATCCTTACTTGTGGGATATTCTCCTCCCCTACAGGAAGTGGCAGAGAGAGCACCCACAGCAGAGCTGCCTATATAGCTCCCCCCTTAGCTCCACCCCCCAGTCATTATCTCTGCCTGCTTAACTGCTAGGAAGGGCAAAGAGGAGTGTGGTGACAAAAATGTTAGGTTTTTATTTTCTCAAGCAAAAGTTTTTTATTTTTAAATGGTACCGGTGTGTACTATTTACTATCTGGCAGAAAAGGGATGAAGATTTCTGCAAGGAGGATGATGATCTTAGCATTTTGTAACTAAGATCCACTGCTGTTCTCACAAGGGCTGAAGAGTACAGGAAAACTTCAATTGGGGGAACAGTTTGCAGGCTAAACTGCATTAAGGTATGTTCAGTCTATTTTTTTTCTAGGCAGACTGTTATTTCTAGAAAAGGCTGGCAATATCCCCATGAGGGAAGGGTAAGCTGTATTCAGACACTTGGATAGGAATTTCAGCTTGCATGAAGGGCTCATTAGTTACTGGTGACACTGGTAAAAACGTTTTTGTTTATTCAGTGAATGATGCAATTATAATGTTTTTTTGAAGGGACTAAAGGGGTCATTGTGGCTTGTTTTTGAGTTTTCTAACCCACATGGTTAATTTAGAGACACTCTAGTGTTTGTCTGTTATTCCTCAAAACATTGAGTGAGGTGGGAGGGGCCTATTTTCGGGCCTCAGTTGTGCAGTTTCTTTTCCTCTGAGATTTCTAACTGCTTCTCCAGAGGTTCCTGCCGTGTTTGAGGGCTGTCAAAGAAGTCGTTTTCCCCACAAATTGTTCTGAAGGGCAGGTAGGAGCCACAGCAGAGCTGTGGCAAAGTGCTGAAAGTCTTTTTTACCGGTTTTGATGTTTTTTCAATCTGGTTTTGCCATTAAGGGGTTAATTGTTTTTCTTTCATGTATTTGGCAAGAGTCCATGAGCTAGTGACATATGGGATATACAATCCTACCAGGAGGGGCAGTTTCCCAAACCTCAAAATGCCTATAAATACACCCCTCACCACACCCACAATTCAGTTTTACAAACTTTGCCTCCTATGGAGGTGGTGAAGTAAGTTTGCTAAGATTTCTACGTTGATATGCGCTTCTCAGCATTGTTGAAGCCCGATTCCTCTGAGAGTACAGCGAATGTCAGAGGGGCGTGAAGGGAGTATCATTTTTTGAATACAATGATTTCCCTAACAGGGGTCTATTTCATGGGTTCTCTGTTATCGGTCGTAGAGATTCATCTCCTACCTCCCTTTTCAGATCGACGATATACTCTCAATTTACCATTACCTCTACTACTAACTGTTTTAGTACTGGTTTGGCTATCTGCTATATGTGGATGGGTGTCTTTTGGTAAGTATGTTTTTATTACTTAAGACACTCTCAGCTATGGTTTGGCACTTTATGCAATTATATAAAGTTCTAAATATATGTATTGTACTTATATTTGACATGAGTCAGGTTCATGTATTTCCTTCTGCAGACTGTCAGTTTCATATTTGGGAATGTAAACACTTTAAGAATTGTATTTCTTACCTGGGGTTTAGTCTTTTTTTCAGTTTGACTACTTTTTTGCAATTGCGGGTGTTAGGCCCGCGGGTGCGTCAAATGCTAGACTTTATTGCGTCATTTTTGGCGCAAACTTTTTTTGGCACGAAAAGATACGTTTATGACGCAACTTTGTCATTTCCGGCGTCATACGTGACGCCGAGACCTTTCACACGACGGCGTCATTAGTGACGCAAGTGTGTCATTTCCGGTCATTTTTGGCGCCAAAAAAGTTTACCTTACATTGTGCGTCATACTTGGCGCCAAATTTTTTTCATTATTTCAATACCCCATTGATGTTTGCCTCCTGCTTTCTTCTCTATCAAGAGGCCTATGCTTTTGTATTTTTTCCCATTCCTGAAACTGTCATTTAAGGAAATAGATAATTTTGCTTTATATGTTGTTTTTTCTCTTACATTGAGCAAGATGTCCCAATCTCATCCTGTCTCTGAAGTTTCTGCTGGAACATTGCTGCCTGACATCGGTTCTACCAAAGCTAAGTGCATTTGTTGTAAAATTGTAGAAATTATTCCACCAAATGTCATTTGTAATAGTTGTCATGATAAACTTTTACATGCACATAGTGTTTCTATCAGTAATAGGACATTGTCAGTTGCAGTTCCTTCAACTTCTAATGTGCATGATATACCTGTAAATTTTAAAGAATTTGTTTCTGATTCTATTATGAAGGCTTTGTCTGCATTTCCACCTTCTAATAAACGTAAAAGGTCTTTTAAAACTTCTCATTTAGCTGATGAAATTTCAAATGACCAACAACATAATAATTCATCCTCTTCTGATGAGGATCTATCTGAAACAGAAGATCCTTCCTCAGATATTGACACTGACAAATGTACTTATTTATTTAAATAATGTATTTGGTTCTCAGTTGGATTCTATTATTTCAACTATCACTGGAGGAAAAGGAGTTTTTTTGCCTCAGGATAAAAAACCTAATGGTAAATCTAAGGCTTCTAACCGTTTTCGTTCCTTTCGTCAGAATAAGGAACAAAAACTCAATCCTCCTCCAAGGAATCTGCTTCCAGTTGGAAGCCTTCCTCAAATTGGAATAAATCCAAGCGATTTAGGAAAGCAAAGTCTGCCCCTAAGTCCGCATGAAGGTGCGGCCCTCATTCCAGCTCAGCTGGTAGGGGGCAGATTAAGGTTTTCAAGGATTTTTGGATAAAATCTGTCCAAAATCATTGGATTCAGAGCATTGTCTCTCAAGGGTATCGAATAGGATTCAAAGTAAGACCTCCTGTGAGAAGAATTTTTCTCTCACACATTCCTGTAAATCCAGTAAAAGCTCAGGCTTTTCTGAAGTGTGTTTCAGACCTGGAGTCTTCAGGGGTAATCATGCCAGTTCCTCCTCAGGAACAAGGTTTGGGGTTTTATTCAAAACTATTCATTGTACCAAAGAAAGAAAATTTGTTCAGACCAGTTCTGGATCTGAAAATTTTGAATAGTTATGTAAGAGTACCAACTTTCAAGATGGTGACTATAAGGACTATTCTGCCTTTTGTTCAGCAAGGACATTATATGTCCACAATAGACTTGCAGGATGCATACCTTCATATTCCGATTCATCCAAAACACTATCAGTTTCTGAGATTCTCTTTTCTAGACAAGCATTACCAATTTGTTGCTCTTCCATTTGGCCTAGCAACAGCTCCAAGAATCTTTTCAAAGGTTCTGGGTGCCCTACTATTTGTAATCAGAGAACAGGGTATTTCGGTGTTTCCTTATTTGGACGATATCTTGGTACTAGCTCAGTCTTTACATACTGCAGAGTCTCACACGAATCAACTAGTGTTGTTTCTTCGGAAACATGGTTGGAGGATCAATTTACCAAAAAGTTTCTTGATTCCTCAGACAAGGGTCACCTTTTTAGGCTTCCCAGATAGATTCAGTGTCCATGACTCTGTCTCTAACAGACAAGAGACGTTTGAAATTGGTCGCAGCATGTCGGCTCCTTCAGTCTCAGTCATTCCCTTCAGTGGCTATGTGCATGGAAGTTTTAGGTCTCATGACTGCAGCATCGGATGCGATCCCCTTTGCTCGTTTTCACATGAGACCTCTACAGCTTTGTATGCTGAATCAATGGTGCAGGGATTATACAAAGATATCACAATTAATATCCTTGAATCCCAATGTACGACACTCTCTGACATGGTGGATAGATCACTATCGTTTGGTTAAAGGGGCCTCTTTTGTTCGCCCAACCTGGACTGTGATCACAACAGATGCAAGTCTTTCAGGTTGGGGAGCTGTTTGGGGGTCTCTGACAGCACAAGGGGTTTGGAAATCTCAAGAGGCGAGATTTCCAATAAATATTTTAGAACTCAGTGCAATTCTCAGGGCTCTTCCGTTCTGGCCTCTACTAAAGAGAGAACCGTTCATTTGTTTTCAGACAGACAATATCACAACTGTGGCTTATGTCAATCATCAGGGTGGGACTCACAGTCCCCAAGCTATGAAAGAAGTATCTCGGATACTTGCTTGGGCGGAATCCAGCTCCTGTCTAATCTCTGTGGTGCATATCCCAGGTGTAGACTATTGGGAGGCGGATTATCTCAGCCGCCAGACTTTACATCCAGGGGAGTGGTCTCTCCATCCAGATGTGTTTTCTCAGATTGTTCAGATGTGGGGGCTTCCAGAGATAGATCTCATGGCCTCTCATCTAAACAAGAAACTTCCCAGATACCTGTCCAGGGATGATCAGGCGGAAGCAGTGGATGCGCTGACACTTCCTTGGTGTTATCAACCTGCTTACATCTTCCCGCCTCTAGTTCTCCTTCCAAGAGTGATCTCCAAAATCATCATGGAACAGTCTTTTGTGTTGCTGGTGGCTCCAGCATGGTTACAAAGGTTTTGGTATGCGGATCTGGTTCGGATGTCCAGTTGCCCGCCTTGGCCACTTCCATTACGGCCGGACCTACTATCTCAAGGTCTGTTTTTCCATCAGGATCAAATCATTAAATTTGAAGGTATGGAAATTGAACGCTTAGTTCTAAGTAGAGGTTTCTCTGATTCAGTGATTAATATGTTACAAGCTCGTAAATTTGTCTCTAGAAAGATTTATTATAGAGTTTGGAAGACTTACATTTCATGGTGTACTTCTCATAAATTCTCCTGGCATTCTTTTAGAATTCCTAGAATTTTGCAGTTTCTTCAGGATGGTTTGGATAAGGGTTTGTCTGCAAGTTCCTTGAAAGGACAAATTTCCGCTCTTTCTGTTTTATTTCACAGAAAGATTGCTATGCTTCCTGATATACACTGTTTTGTACAGGCTTTAGTTCGTATTAAGCCTGTCATTAACCCCTTAACGACCGAGGACGTGCAGGGTACGTCCTCAAAAAAAAAGGCAGTTAATGCCTGAGAACGTACCCTGCACGTCCTCGGTGTGGAAAGCAGCTGGAAGCGATCCTGTTTGCTTCCAGCTGCTTTCCGGTTATTGCAGTGATGCCTCGATATGGAGGCATCCTGCAATAACCTTTTGAAGCCATCCGATGCAGAGAGAGCCACTCTGTGGCCCTCTCTGCACCGGAGATCGGTGGCTTCCTTCGTTGGTGGGTGGGAGCAGTACCGGGAGGCGGGTGGCGGCCATCGATGGCCCTGGAGATGTGGAGGGGGGCGGGATCGTGGGCGGGGATGCACGGGAGGGCGGGCGCGTGCACGTGCACGGTGAGGGAGCGGGTGGGAACCGCTACACTACAGAAAAAGGCAATCAGTTCAAAAAATGTAAAAAAAAAATACGATCAATGAGGTGGGGGGGGGGCGGTGGGGGGTGTTTGGGGAAGCTACACTACAGAAAAAAAAAACACTATGAAAAAAAAAAAAAGCCCTTTTTTGTGCAAGCTGGGTACTGGCAGACAGCTGCCAGTACCCAAGATGGCCCCCAATAAGGCAGATAGGGAAGGGTTACAGAGCTGTTTTGGGGGGGATCAGGGAGGTTGGAGGCTAAGGGGGGTCCTACACAGCAGAAGAATTATTTTTTTTATTTTTTTAAAAATCCTAAACCCCCCAAAAAGCTTTTATTTTAGTACTGGCAGACTTTCTGCCAGTACTTAAGATGGCGGGGACAATTGTGGGGTGGGGGAGGGAAGGGAGCTGTTTGGGAGGGATCAGGGGGTCTGATGTGTCAGGTGGGAGGCTGATCTCTACACTAAAGCTAAAATTAACCCTGCAAGCTCCCTCCAAACTTCCTAATTAACCCCTTCACTGCTAGCCATAATACACGTGTGATGCGCAGCAGCATTTTGCGGCCTTCTAATTACCAGAAAGCAACGCCAAAGTCATATATATCTGCTATTTCTGAACAAAGGGGATCCCAGAGAAGCATTTACAACCATTTGTGCCATAATTGCACAAGCTGTTTGTAAATGATTTCAGTGAGAAACCTAAAATTGTGAAAAATGTAACGTTTTTTTTTTTATTTGATCGCATTTGGCGGTGAAATGGTGGCATGAAATATATCAATACTTTGGGATGTCTTCTAAAAAAAAAATATATACATGTCCATTGATATTCAGGGATTCCTGAAAGATATTAGTGTTCCAATGTAACTAGCGCTAATTTTGAAAAAAAGTAGTTTGGAAATAGCAAAATGCTACTTGTATTTATGGCCCTATAGCTTTCAAAAAAAGCAAAGAACATGTAAATATTAGGTATTTCTAAACTCAGGACAAAATTTAGAAACTATTTAGCATGTTTTCTTTTTGGTGGTTGTAGATGTGTAACAGATTTTGGGGGTCAAAGTTAAAAAAAAGTGTGTTTTTTCCATTTTTTCCTCATATTTTATAAAATTTTTTATAGTAAATTATAAGATATGATGAAAATAATGGTATTTTTAGAAAGTTAATTTAATGGCGAGAAAAACGGTATATAATATGTGTGGGTACAGTAAATGAGTAAGAGGGAAATTACAGCTAAACACAAACACCGCAAAAATGTAAAAATAGCCTTGGTCCCAAACGGACAGAAAATGGAAAAGTGCTGTGGTCATTAAGGGGTTAAGTCAATTCTTCCTTGGAGTCTTAATTTGGTTCTGAGGGCTTTACAGGCTCCTCCATTTGAACCTATGCATTCTTTGGACATTAAACTACTTTCTTGGAAAGTGTTGTTCCTTTTCTGCTAGAAGAGTTTCTGAGCTATCTGCTGTTTCTTGTGAGTCTCCTTTTCTGATTTTTCATCAGGATAAGTCAGTTTTGCGGACTTCTTTTCAATTTTTACCTAAGGTTGTGAATTCTAACAACATTAGTAGAGAAATTGTTGTTCCTTCTTTATGTGCTAATCCTAAGAATTCTTTGGAGAGATCCTTACATTCTTTGGATGTGGTAAGAGCTTTGAAATATTATGTAGAAGCTACTAAAAATTTCAGGAAGACTTCCAGTCTATTTGTTTTATTTTCTGGTCCTAGGAAAGGTCAGAAAGCTTCTGCTATTTCCTTGGCTTCTTGGTTGAAACTTTTGATTCATCAAGCTTATTTGGAGTCGGGTCAAACCCCGCCTCAGAGAATTACAGCTCATTCTACTAGATCAGTCTCCACTTCATGGGCTTTTAAGAATGAAGCTTCAGTTGATCAGATTTGCAAAGCAGCAACTTGGTCCTCTTTGCATACATTTACTAAATTCTACCATTTTGATGTATTTGCTTCTTCGGAAGCATTTTTTGATAGAAAAGTTCTTCAGGCAGCTGTTTCAGTTTGATTCTTCTGCTTTTGATTTAAGTTTTTTTCTTTCAAAGTCAAAATAAACTTATTTTTTGGGTTGTGGATTATTTTTTCAGCGGAATATGGCTGTTTTTATTTTATTCCCTCCCTCTCTAGTGACTCTTGAGTGGAAGACTCCACATCTTGGGTATTGATATCCCATATGTCTCTAGCTCATGGACTCTTGCCAATTACATGAAAGAAAACATAATTTATGTAAGAACTTACCTGATAAATTCATTTCTTTCATATTGGCAAGAGTCCATGAGGCCCACCCTTTTTATGGTGGTTATGATTTTTTGTATAAAGCACAATTATTTCCAAATTTCCTTTGTTGATGCTTTCTACTCCTTTCTTTATCACCCCACTGCTTGGCTATTCGTTAAACTGAATTGTGGGTGTGGTGAGGGGTGTATTTATAGGCATTTTGAGGTTTGGGAAACTTTGCCCATGGACTCTTGCCAATATGAAAGAAATGAATTTATCAGGTAAGTTCTTACATAAATTATGTTTTTTCTTATTGGTCCATTTTTTGAATCAATATCCCAATTATGGAGGATTCTGATTTTGTGGAGACGGATGTTTCTGATTCAGATTCTACTTCTTACGAAGAATATAAATTGGCCCGGGTTATACATGCCCATCAGTTATGTTCCGAATGCCATTTCTCCAACATAGGTGTGTCCGGTCCACGGCGTCATCCTTACTTGTGGGATATTCTCTTCCCCAACAGGAAATGGCAAAGAGCCCAGCAAAGCTGGTCACATGATCCCTCCTAGGCTCCGCCTACCCCAGTCATTCTCTTTGCCGTTGTACAGGCAACATCTCCACGGAGATGGCTTAGAGTTTTTTAGTGTTTAACTGTAGTTTTTCATTATTCAATCAAGAGTTTGTTATTTTCAAATAGTGCTGGTACGTACTATTTACTCAGAAACAGAAAAGAGATGAAGAATTCTGTTTGTATGAGGAAAATGATTTTAGCAACCGTAACTAAAATCCATGGCTGTTCCACACAGGACTGTTGAGAGCAATTAACTTCAGTTGGGGGAACAGTTTGCAGTCTCTTGCTGCTTGAGGTATGACACATTCTAACAAGACGATGTAATGCTGGAAGCTGTCATTTTCCCTATGGGATCCGGTAAGCCATGTTTATTACGATTGTAAATAAGGGCTTCACAAGGGCTTATTTAAACTGTAGACTTTTTTTGGGCTAAATCGATTGATATTAACACTTATTTAGCCTTGAGGAATCATTTATTCTGGTAATATCGGCAGGCACTGTTTTAGACACCTTATTCTTTAGGGGCTTTCCCAAAGCATAGGCAGAGTCTCATTTTCGCGCCGGTGTTGCGCACTTGTTTTTGAGAGGCATGGCATGCAGTCGCATGTGAGAGGAGCTCTGATACTCATAAAAGACTTCTGAAGGCGTCATTTGGTATCGTATTCCCCTTTGGGTTTGGTTGGGTCTCAGCAAAGCAGATACCAGGGACTGTAAAGGGGTTTAAAGCTTAAAACGGCTCCGGTTCCGTTATTTTAAGGGTTAAAGCTTCCAAAATTGGTGTGCAATATTTTCAAGGCTTTAAGACGCTGTGGTGAAAATTTGGTGAATTTTGAACAATTCCTTCATGTTTTTTCGCAATTGCAGTAATAAAGTGTGTTCAGTTTAAAATTTAAAGTGACAGTAACGGTTTTATTTTAAAACGTTTTTTGTACTTTCTGATCAAGTTTATGCCTGTTTAACATGTCTGAACTACCAGATAGACTGTGTTCTGAATGTGGGGAAGCCAGAATTCCTAATTATTTAAATAAATGTGATTTATGTGATAATGACAATGATGCCCAAGATGATTCCTCAAGTGAGGGGAGTAAGCATGGTACTGCATCATTCCCTCCTTCGTCTACACGAGTCTTGCCCACTCAGGAGGCCCCTAGTACATCTAGCGCGCCAATACTCCTTACTATGCAACAATTAACGGCTGTAATGGATAATTCTGTCAAAAACATTTTAGCCAAAATGAACCCTTGTCAGCGTAAGCGTGGATGCTCTGTTTTAGTTACTGAAGAGCATGACAACGCTGATATTAATATCTCTGAAGGGCCCCTAACCCAATTTGAGGGGGCCAGGGAGGTTTTGTCTGAGGGAGAAATTACTGATTTAGGGAACATTTCTCAGCAGGCTGAATCTGATGTGATTACATTTAAATTTAAATTGGAACATCTCCGCATTTTGCTTAAGGAGGTATTATCCACTCTGGATGATTGTGAAAATTTAGTCATCCCAGAGAAACTATGTAAAATGGACAAGTTCCTAGAGGTGCCGGGGCTCCCAGAAGCTTTTCCTATACCCAAGCGGGTGGCGGACATTGTTAATAAAGAATGGGAAAGGCCCGGTATTCCTTTCGTCCCTCCCCCCATATTTAAAAAATTGTTTCCTATGGTCGACCCCAGAAAGGACTTATGGCAGTCAGTCCCCAAGGTCGAGGGAGCGGTTTCTACTTTAAACAAACGCACCACTATTCCCATAGAGGATAGTTGTGCTTTCAAAGATCCTATGGATAAAAAATTAGAAGGTTTGCTTAAAAAGATGTTTGTTCAGCAGGGTTACCTTCTACAACCCATTTCATGCATTGTCCCTGTCACTACAGCCGCATATTTCTGGTTTGATGAACTGCTTAAGGTGCTCGATAGTGACTCTCCTCCTTATGAGGAGATTATGGACAGAATCAATGCTCTCAAATTGGCTAATTCTTTCACTCTAGACGCCTCTTTGCAATTGGCTAAGTTAGCGGCTAAGAACTCTGGGTTTGCTATTGTGGCGCGCAGAGCGCTTTGGTTGAAATCTTGGTCGGCTGATGCGTCTTCCAAGAACAAGCTACTAAACATTCCTTTCAAGGGGAAAACGCTGTTTGGTCCTGACTTGAAAGAGATTATATCTGATATCACTGGGGGTAAGGGCCACGCCCTTCCTCAGGATCGGCCCTTCAAGGCAAAAAATAGACCTAATTTTCGTCCCTTTCGTAAAAACGGACCAGCCCAAGGTGCTACGTCCTCTAAGCAAGAGGGTAATACTTCTCAGGCCAAGCCAGCTTGGAGACCAATGCAAGGCTGGAACAAGGGAAAGCAGGCCAAGAAACCTGCCACTGCTACCAAGACAGCATGAAATATTGGCCCCCGATCCGGGACCGGATCTGGTGGGGGGCAGACTCTCTCTCTTCGCTCAGGCTTGGGCAAGAGATGTTCTGGATCCTTGGGCGCTAGAAATAGTCTCCCAGGGTTATCTTCTGGAATTCAAGGGACTTCCCCCAAGGGGGAGGTTCCACAAGTCGCAGTTGTCTTCAGACCACATAAAAAGACAGGCGTTCTTACATTGTGTAGAAGACCTGTTAAAAATGGGAGTGATTCATCCTGTTCCATTAAGAGAACAAGGGATGGGGTTCTACTCCAATCTGTTCATAGTTCCCAAAAAAGAGGGAACGTTCAGACCAATCCTAGATCTCAAGATCTTAAACAAATTTCTCAAGGTCCCATCGTTCAAGATGGAAACCATTCGAACTATCCTTCCTTCCATCCAGGAAGGTCAATTCATGACCACGGTGGATTTAAAGGATGCGTATCTACATATTCCTATCCACAAGGAACATCATCGGTTCCTAAGGTTTGCATTCCTGGACAAACATTACCAGTTCGTGGCGCTTCCTTTCGGATTAGCCACTGCTCCAAGGATTTTCACAAAGGTACTAGGGTCCCTTCTAGCGGTGCTAAGACCAAGGGGCATTGCAGTAGTACCTTACCTGGACGACATTCTGATTCAAGCGTCGTCCCTTCCTCAAGCAAAGGCTCACACGGACATTGTCCTGGCCTTTCTCAGATCTCACGGCTGGAAAGTGAACGTGGAAAAGAGTTCTCTATCCCCGTCAACAAGGGTTCCCTTCTTGGGAACAATTATAGACTCCTTAGAAATGAGGATCTTTCTAACAGAGGCCAGAAAAACAAAGCTTCTGGACTCTTGTCGGATACTTCATTCCGTTCCTCTTCCTTCCATAGCTCAGTGCATGGAAGTGATCGGGTTGATGGTGGCGGCGATGGACATAGTTCCTTTTGCGCGCATTCATCTAAGACCATTACAACTGTGCATGCTCAGTCAGTGGAATGGGGACTATACAGACTTGTCTCCGAAGATACAAGTAAATCAGAGGACCAGAGACTCACTCCGTTGGTGGCTGTCCCTGGACAATCTGTCTCAAGGGATGATGTTCCACAGACCAGAGTGGGTCATTGTCTCGACCGACGCCAGTCTGATAGGCTGGGGCGCGGTCTGGGGATCCCTGAAAGCTCAGGGTCTTTGGTCTCGGGAAGAATCTCTTCTACCGATAAATATTCTGGAACTGAGAGCGATATTCAATGCGCTCCAGGCCTGGCCCCAGCTTGCGAGGACCAGGTTCATACGGTTTCAATCAGACAACATGACGACTGTGGCGTACATCAACCATCAGGGGGGAACAAGGAGTTCCCTAGCGATGGAAGAAGTAACCAAAATTATTCTTTGGGCGGAGTCTCACTCCTGCCACCTGTCTGCTATCCACATCCCAGGAGTGGAAAATTGGGAAGCGGATTTTCTGAGTCGTCAGACATTGCATCCGGGGGAGTGGGAACTCCATCCGGAAATCTTTGCCCGAGTCACTCACCTGTGGGGCATTCCAGACATGGATCTGATGGCCTCTCGTCAGAACTTCAAAGTTCCTTGCTACGGGGCCAGATCCAGGGATCCCAAGGCGGCTCTAGTGGATGCACTAGTAGCACCTTGGACCTTCAAACTAGCTTATGTGTTCCCGCCATTTCCTCTCATCCCCAGGCTGATAGCCAGGATCAAGCAGGAGAGGGCGTCGGTGATCTTGATAGCTCCTGCGTGGCCACGCAGGACTTGGTATGCAGATCTGGTGAATATGTCATCGGCTCCACCTTGGAAGCTACCTTTGAGACGAGACCTTCTTGTTCAGGGTCCGTTCGAACATCCGAATCTGGTTTCACTCCAGCTGACTGCTTGGAGATTGAACGCTTGATTTTATCGAAGCGAGGATTCTCAGATTCTGTGATCGATACTCTTGTTCAGGCCAGAAAGCCTGTGACTAGAAAGATTTACCACAAAATTTGGAAAAAATATATCTGTTGGTGTGAATCTAAAGGATTCCCTTGGGACAAGGTTAAGATTCCTAGGATTCTATCCTTCCTTCAAGAAGGATTGGAGATTATCTGCAAGTTCCCTGAAGGGACAGATTTCTGCCTTGTCGGTATTACTTCACAAAAAGCTGGCAGCTGTGCCAGATGTTCAAGCCTTTGTTCAGGCTCTGGTTAGAATCAAGCCTGTTTACAAACCTTTGACTCCTCCTTGGAGTCTCAATTTAGTTCTTTCAGTTCTTCAGGGGGTTCCGTTTGAACCCTTACATTCCGTTGATATTAAGTTATTATCTTGGAAAGTTTTGTTTTTAGTTGCGATTTCTTCTGCTAGAAGAGTCTCAGAATTATCTGCTCTGCAGTGTTCTCCTCCTTATCTGGTGTTCCATGCAGATAAGGTGGTTTTACGTACTAAACCTGGTTTTCTTCCAAAAGTTGTTTCTAACAAAAACATTAACCAGGAGATTATCGTACCTTCTCTGTGTCCAAAACCAGTTTCAAAGAAGGAACGTTTGTTGCACAATTTGGATGTTGTTCGCGCTCTAAAATTCTATTTAGATGCTACAAAGGATTTTAGACAAACATCTTCCTTGTTTGTTGTTTATTCAGGTAAAAGGAGAGGTCAAAAAGCAACTTCTACCTCTCTCTCTTTTTGGATTAAAAGCATCATCAGATTGGCTTACGAGACTGCCGGACGGCAGCCTCCCGAAAGAATCACAGCTCATTCCACTAGGGCTGTGGCTTCCACATGGGCCTTCAAGAACGAGGCTTCTGTTGATCAGATATGTAGGGCAGCGACTTGGTCTTCACTGCACAATTTTACCAAATTTTACAAGTTTGATACTTTTGCTTCTTCTGAGGCTATTTTTGGGAGAAAGGTTTTGCAAGCCGTGGTGCCTTCCATTTAGGTGACCTGATTTGCTCCCTCCCTTCATCCGTGTCCTAAAGCTTTGGTATTGGTTCCCACAAGTAAGGATGACGCCGTGGACCGGACACACCTATGTTGGAGAAAACAGAATTTATGTTTACCTGATAAATTTCTTTCTCCAACGGTGTGTCCGGTCCACGGCCCGCCCTGGTTTTTTTAATCAGGTCTGATATTTTATTTTCTTTAACTACAGTCACCACGGTACCATATGGTTTCTCCTATGCAAATATTCCTCCTTAACGTCGGTCGAATGACTGGGGTAGGCGGAGCCTAGGAGGGATCATGTGACCAGCTTTGCTGGGCTCTTTGCCATTTCCTGTTGGGGAAGAGAATATCCCACAAGTAAGGATGACGCCGTGGACCGGACACACCGTTGGAGAAAGAAATTTATCAGGTAAACATAAATTCTGTTTTTAGAGTGCTCTGTTCCTCGAGATCGGGGAGCCATCTGCCTCTGGGGATTCCATTTCCCACAAGGTGAGTTCCCTACCACCAACCCTTACTACGCATGCAGGTAACCTAAACGCTGCTTATCCTTGTATGGAGAGTGGCCTGTTCCCACCGGAGGTTACGGCACGGTTCCACATGGCCATATCTTTGGCACTGGCGCATCTGCACCTCCCGGGAGTGTGCTTACGATATTGTCCGTGTTCCGTTAACCGGGGCTCGTCAGGCGTGGGATTGCCTGGTCCAGTTCAGCCATCCGGGGGAGTGACTGCCCCTGAGGCCTCAGGGGATCTACCTTCAGGGCCGGTGTCTTCATTTGTCCCGGCGGAGGTATGTTGCGCCTTTCGTTATAGACTGGCGCGCCTTCGTTTTCTACTGAGGCACGTTTTGGCGTTGCTGGAGGAACCCACTCTTAATCGGGGGATTTGTCAGTCTTCCTCTTCGACTGACTTGCATGATTAGACATAAGGGGGTGATAACCTTTTTGTGGTTTTTGTTATTTGAGTATCCCTTTCCAGTTCTGAGCTTGGAAGATTCAAATTCCTGTTGGGCTGGTCCTGCGGGTGTGTTCGTTCTTCCAGGGGGATAACCTACGGGTTACCTGATTTTTTTTATTTAATCCGGTGAGGATAGATTTTCTTTGGTTTAAAGCTCATGTTGTCGTAATGTTTCCTTCGGCAACTTTCTTCTCTGGAATTGATACTTGCGATTTTGTCGCACTGTTTACTTTTACAAAAGTTTGTTCAAGAGTTAGTACATGCTAGTTCTATGTTTGTCTGTTGTCTATCCCTCAATCTTGGGGGAGACTCTATGTGGCCATGACAGTGCTGGGGCCCTTGGTTTCAGGCTGGTCCTGAATGGGTACAAATCCTTCTGTCTTTGAGGCCTAGTTTAGACACGTGACACCTTTTATGCCAGGCTGGTCAGGTAAGGGAGCCTAGTGCTCACAATATGACTTCAGTTGTTTTCCTTGTTTTATTTTACAAGTTTCAGCTAGCATCCTGAGATGACTTGATGGTCCGTGGTTTACTTAGGGGGATGGTCCGGTCCTCATTAGCCTATCAATCTAGTCGGCCGGGTCTCCGTTGAGATCTGCTGCAGCATGCTCTGTTACCGATTTTTGCGGGAACTAGAGTTTTCCTTCCCGTTGTGGGTTGGAGGTTAAAAATGGAGGATTTAGGTTTTTCATGTCACTGGTTCTTCACGGTCTTGCCTTTTTAAGATCTATTTGGTAGTGTCCTTTTAGGACTTGTTTCTTTTAGAGGTTCTCTTCCTTCGAGTCGAGACTTCTGGACTTCGTCCTGGTTACTGGCGGCTTTGACCTAAGTAGCGTGGCCGAGCAGTCTAAGACGCTGGATAAGGCTCCAGTCTCTTCGGAGGCGGGGGTTCAGATCCCACTGCTGCCAGATTCATCATTTAATTTAGGAAGTGAGGGCCGTGCGGCTTTGTCTACTTCAGAGTGTTAGTCGTCTCCATGTCGGGGATGATAGGCGGGGTTATCTCTTTCTCCATGCGTTTGCTTAGGGATTGTTTCTACCAAGGTTCGGGATGCTCTGCTTTCTTCTTCCTTTGGTGTGGTCCTCCGGTAAGTTAGTCTGAAAGGATGGAGTCTAGTCCTTTTCTACTCTTGTACTTCGTGTGAGTTGTCCTTGGGGCCTGGAGCTCTATAGTGATGGCGTGACTTTGTTGCGGCCTAGCACCCTGTTTGGGGGATGTTGACCTGATTTTTATTTAATCCGGTGAGATGTTCATCTTTCTGAGCTTGCTGCACGAGGTTCGGTTCTGAAAATTTAGATATTCAGAGCTACCTATTTACGACTCTGGGGACCTTCGTCTTCAGTTGTCTTAGAGTGTGGCTGCACTGTGTTAGGGGAAGATTCTCTTCTCTGTTCAGACTGTCGGCCTTAGTCCGTGGTTTCTGTATCCCTGGGGTCTGGACGTTGCCTCCCCCTGTTTCTATGAGACTGGTTGGGTCTCTGTTAGTCTGGCCCGGTTTCTCTGGGTTTTTGCTCTGTTTACGGAATCGTTGTGCCCTTTTCCATCTAAAGGGGAGGAGAGTCCATGGCTTCATTCATTACTTGTGGGAATAAAGAACCTGGCCACCAGGAGGAGGCAAAGACACCCCTGCCAAAGGCTTAAATACCTCCCCCACCTCCCTCATCCCCCAGTCATTCTTTGCCTTTCGTCACAGGAGGTTGGAAGAGAAATGTCAGAAGATTCAGAGTCTCTTATGGAGGGTAGTACTCTTCAGAATGGGATTGGAGTTTTAAGTAGTCCTGTCAGCCTCTCAGTGAGAGCTTGGGTGAAAGTTAGAGTCCGGAGAAGCAGGGAGAGTCTTTCTGCGAAACCATCCAGACTCATTTTAACAGCTCCATAAGCAATCGGCGTTGACGAGATTTGCTGCCTGCTTTCTACACTAAAGTCCATGTCAGGAGCGATGCTACTACACTGTCACACTTGAGAGGCCGTGTTCCTGTTCCGCGGCATAGATTCTGGTAAGATTGTTTCATTTTTTATACACATAACGCAGACAGGATCACAGTGTGATACCTGTTATCTTTATAGAATCAAGGGTTACTATCCCTGGTAGGGGGATTATTGAACAGGGGGGGTTTATACAAAATATTGTTTGTCATTGCTGCGATGTGTGTGAGATGAGACTCTGGCAATGGGTGGACTTTAGTTTCATTTCCGGGAGTATTTGCGTGGCAGATTTGGCGCATTTTCTCCCTAGTGCAGGCGCGGGCCTGCGAGGCATTCCTTCTGATTGGGTTTGGCCTACTTGACTTCCTGCTTTACCGGTGGTGCAGGAGACGTAACGCTTTCTGTGGTCCGGATCATAGGAGGTGGTGAGTGCCCCGGCCATTGAAAGTTATAAAGGTGCCATTTTTTATTTTTATAACTAGTCCGTAATAAAGCCGTAAGCTATGGAGGACTCGTTAGCGGGTACTCCCTCTTTAACTAAGTCTAGTAATTGTGTTTATTGTGAGGAGGTTCCGGTAGATCCACCTGCTCAACTATGCCTTGATAAAGTCACGACATATAGAAAGAAAAGGATGTTTAGTACTACTGAGCCATCCACCTCTGAGGGTTTCCATCCTGTGAGGTACGTTCCCTACTTTCATCTCCGAGTACACATGCAGCGCCCCAGGGCATGATTATTTCTCCTAGGGGAGAGATCTGTTGGCCGTTGGGGATCAACTGCAAATGGCGGTCTCTAAGGTAATTAGTGCCTTACCACGTTCTTCTAAGTGCAAGCGTAAGGTAAAATATGGCTATCCGACCCAGGGATCAACTACGCCAATGGATATTTCAGAAAGATTATCCGCTGACAAGGTCGACTCCGATTTTTCGGAGGACATTCCTTTTTGGTCGGAGTCTGTCATCTAAGGCTCCGACTGCGGAGGAGCCTGACTTTAGGTTTAGGATGGAAAATTTGTGCTTTTTGCTGAAGCAAGTGCTTGCTACCCTCGAGGTTCCGTAACCAAAACTACCGGAGGAACCTTTGATTCCTAAGCTTGATAAAGTATATGATGACAGGGTGGTGCCTCAGACCTTCCCGTTCCGGTTAAGATGGCTAACATTATTAAGAATGAATGGGAGAGATTAGGTTCTTCCTTTTCCCCTTCTTCTTTTAAGAAGCTGTTACCCGTCCTGGACTCTCAGCTCGAGCTGTGGGGGAAATGTCCCTAAGGTCGATGGTGCTATCTCTACTCTCGTTATGCGGACAACGATTCCTCTTGAGGATAGTTTGTGTCGTTTAAAGAGCCCATGGATAAAAAGAGAACATGTTAAGAAAAATGTTTCAACATACAGGGTTTGTTTTTCAGCTGGTAGCGGCGGTTCCCGGAGCTCTGTCTGACATCGTCGAGAGGGAGACTCCCCTCGACGAGATACAGGAGAGAATTAAGGCCTTGAGGGTCGCTAATTCTTTTATTAGTGATGCTAATATGCAAATTATTCGCCTGAATGCTAAGGTGTTAGGTTTTTCCGTATTAGCCCGCAGGACTCTGTGGCTAAAGTCGTGTTCAGTGGACATGACTTCTAAGTCTAGACTGCTATCCCTTCCATTTCAGGGAAAGATCCTGTTCGGTCCAGGATTGGACTCGATCATATCCACGGTTACAGGAGGCAAGGACGCTTTCCTACCGCAAGATAAGGTGGTTAAGCCTAAGGGTTCTTCTTTTCGTCCCTTTCTTTCGGACAAGGCCCAACGCCAACAGCCCGCCGCGAAAGCGGATTAGTCCAAGGACACTTGGAAACCAGCTCAGTCTTGGAATAGATCAAAGCAGAACAAGAAGGCTGCCGAAACAAAGTTGTCATGAAGGGGCGGCCCCCAACTGGTCTCCGGACCAAGTAGGGGGGGGGGGCAGATTATCTCTCTTCTCAGAAGCCTGGTTGCAGGATGTTCAGGACTCTTGGGTTCTGGAGGTTATTGCCCAGGGATACAGGATAGGGTTCAGATCTCATCTGCCCAGGGGCAGATTCCTTCTGTCAAACCTGTCCTCCAGACCAGAAAAGAGACGCCTTTCTTGAATGTGTGAGGGATCTCTTCCCTCGGAGTAATTGTACCGGTACCCCCAGCAGAAAGGGGTCTAGGATACTATTCAAACCTTTTCGTGGTCCCAAAGAAGGAGGGCACATTCCACTCGATTCTGGACCTAAAATGTTTAAACAATTTTCTGGCTGTTCCATCGTTAAAAATGGAAACGATCAGATCCATTCTGCTCCTAGTTCAAGAGGGTTAGTTCATGACGACAATAGACCTGAAGGATGCCTACCTTCATGTGCCAATCCACAGGGATCACTTCAGGTTCCTGATATTTGCATTCCTGGACCATGATTTCCAGTTTGTGGCCCTTTCCTTTGGTCTGCCGACAGCCCCGAGAGTCTTCACAAAGGTTCTGGGGGCGCTACTTGCAGTGGCCAGATCCAGAGGCATTGCTGTGGCGCCCTATCTGGACGACATCCTAGTCCAGGCGAAGACGTTTAGTCTTGCAGAGGATCACTTGAGGGCTCTTCTTCTTTTGCTCCAATTCCACGGTTGGAAGATGAACTCAGGAAAGAGCTCCCTGATTCCCAGCAACAGGGTGGAGTTCCTGGGAAGGATAATAGATTCTATATCCATGAGGATATTTCTCACAGATCAGCGACGCAGGAAGATTGTGTCCACCTGTCTTGCCCTTCAGTCCTCCTCCAATCCCTCGGTTGCTCAGAGTATGGAGGTGATCGGGCTCATGGTGTCCAGCATCGATGTCATCCCATTCGCCAGGTTCTACCTGAGACCTCTTCAGTTGTCCATGTTGAGACAGTGGAACGGCGATCATACAGACCTATCCCTACAAATTTCTTTTGACGATCGGACGAGGGACTCCCTCTCTTGGTGGATCCGTCCGGAACAACTATCCCAAGGGACAACCTTCCTGAGACCGTCCTGGGAGATTGTGACTACGGACTCGAGTCTGGCAGGATGGGGGGCTGTTTGGGGTGCCAGCATGGCACAGGGAAAATGGTCTCAAGAGGAGTCTCTCCTCCCGATCAATATTCTGGAACTCCGAGCGATCTACAATGCTCTGAAGGCGTGACCTCTACTGGGGTCGTTCACGTTCAACATCATCAGATTCCAGGCAGACATTACCTTGGTGGCCTACATCAACCACCAGGGGGGGACGAGAAGCTCTCTAGCAATGAGGGAGGTTTCTTGGATATTGAATTGGTCTCACAACTGCTCGCTCTCAGCAATCCACATTCTGAGTGTGGACAACTGGGAAGCGGATTTCCTCAACAGGCAATCCTTCCATCTGGGGGAATGGTCTCTCCATCTCAAGGTGTTTGGGGAGATTTCTCTCAGATGGGGGAAGCCGTAGATTGACCTCATGGCGTCCAGACTCAATTGCAAGCTACCCAGATAAGGTTTCGCGGTCCAGGGATCTCCAGGCGGAGCTGATAGATGTTTTGGCGATGCCTTCGGGTTTCAACCTAGTTTACATTTTTCCACCGTTGCCACTTCTACCTCGTGTAGTGGCCCGCATCAAGCAGGAGCAAGCGTCGGCTTTTCTTATTGCTTCGTCGTGGCCGTGGAGGAAGTGGTTTACGGATCTGGTGGGGATGTCATCTTCTCCTCAATGGAGCTTACCCTGTCGCAGGGATCTGTTGGTACAGGGTCCTTTTTTAACATCAAAATCTAGATTCTCTGAGGCTGTGTACGTGGAGATAGAACGCTTAGTTTTGGCCAAGAGAGGGTTTTCTGAGAGAGTGATTGATACTCTCGTTCAGACCAGGAAGCCGGTCACTCGTTGCATCTATCACATGGTGTGGAGGACTTGTCCTGGTGTGAGAAGCATGGATATCCTTGGCACAAGATTAAGTTATCCAGGATTCTGCCCTTTCTCCAGGGGTGGGTTGGAGAAGGGGCTTGCCGCAAGTTCCTTAAAGGGACAAGTTTCGGCATTCTGTTTTGTTACACAAGAGTCTCGCTGAGCTTCCTGATTTTCAGTCTTTTGTGTTCAGGCTCTGTCTAGAATCATCCCTGTTTAGACAGCCTGCTCCTCCCTGGAGCTTGAATTGTTTTGCAGAGGGTTGAACCTATGCACTCTATTGACATTAAGATTCTTTCCTGGAAGGATCTCTTTCTGTTGGCCATTACTTCGGCGCACAGAGTCTCTCTCTTAGTTGGCTGCTTTGCAATTTGAGCCTCCGTATTCGGTCTTTCACGCTGATAAGGCGGTTCTTCGCATTGGTTTGAGATTTCTTCCCAAGGTTGTGTCTTATGTAACATCAATCAGGAAATATTTATTCCTCATTTGTATCCTAACCTCTCTTCTCCTAAGGAGTGGTTACTTCATAATTTGGATCCTTGAAGTTTTATCTTCAGGCTACAAAGGATTTCAGACAAGCTAGTTCCCTCTTTGTGGTGTATGCAGGGAAGCGCAAGGGGCCGAAAGCCTCTTTAACTTCTTTGTCCTTTTGGTTGAGGAGCATGATTCACTTAGCCTATGAGACAGCGGGACATAATCTTCCTCAGAGGATCATGGCTCATTCGACTAGAGCGGTGCCTTCTTTTTGGGCCTTCAAGAATGAGGCCTCTATGTAGCAAGGTTTTACAGGCTGTGGTGCCCTCAGATTATGGTCCACCTTCTTTTTGCCCTCCCGTTTTTCATTCAGTGTCCTCTAGAGCTTGGGTATTTGTTCCCACATGTAATGAATGAAGCCATGGACTCTCCTCCCCTTTAGATGGAAAACATAAATTATGTTTCCTGATAATTTTATTTCCATCAAGGGGAGGAGAGTCCACGGCTCCCGCCCGTTGCTCCGGTGGGCGGACCTAAATTTAGTTTTTGTTCTTCTTGCACCATTTATACCCTGATATTTCTCCTACTGTTCCTTGTTCCCTCGGCAGAATGACTGGGGGGATGAGGGAGGTGGGGGACATATTTAAGCCTTTGGCTGGGGTGTCTTTGCCTCCTCCTGATGGCCAGGTTCTTTATTCCCACAAGTAATGAATGAAGCCGTGGACTCTCCTCCCCTCGATGGAAATAAAATTATCAGGTAAGCATAATTAGTTTTTTAGGGGTTTTTCTGCAGTTCCTTATGCTTGTTTTCTTCGTATCTTTTCTTCTTTGTGGAAGAATACGGTAGTTTGTTCCCTTTCTCTAGTAAGGGGTTTGTTTGGAGACCGACTGCTGGGCGACGGGGGTCTTCTGGAGGCTGTTGGCTCAGTCGCATCTAGTTCCTGCGGTTTCTAGCAAGACTTGTGGACTATCTGCGGGTCAGTGTCCTTGGTTCTTTTTCCTTTTTTTAAAGGTGTTCAAGGCTTCGTTTTGTTGGGTAGGGGTTTTTCAGGCTTTGTGCCCTCAGAATGGGCCGTCTCTTGTACCCTCCTGTTTTTAGCATTGTATCCTCTATAGCTTGGGTATTCCCAAAAGTAATTAATGCAGCTGTGCACTCTTTCCATTTATGAAGAAAAACTTAAATGATGCTTACCTGATCATTTTCTTTCTCTTGTAAGATGTATCGAGTCCAGGGATTCATCCATACTTGTGGGATATTCTCCTTCCTTACAGGAAGTGGCAAAGAGAGCACCCACAGCAGAGCTGTCTATATAGCTCCTCCCTTAGCTCCACCCCCCAGTCATTCTCTTTGCCTACTTTAAGTACTAGGAAGGGTAAAGTGAGTGTTGTGACAAAAATGTTAGTTTTTATTTTCTCAAGCAAAAATTTGTTATTTTAAATGGTACCGGTGTGTACTATTTACTCTCTGGCAGAAAAGGGATGAAGATTTCTGCAAGGAGTATGATGATCTTAGCACTTTGTAACTAAGATCCACTGCTGCTCACTAAGGCTGAGGAGTACAGGAAAACTTCAGTTGGGGGAACGGTTTGCATGCTAAGTTGCATTGAGGTATGTTCAGTCAATTTTTTTCTAGACAGACTGTGATAATTCTAGAAAAGGCTGACATTATCCCCATGAGGGAAGGGTAAGCTGTATTCAGACACTTAGTAGGAATCCCAGCTTGCATAAAGGGCTCATTGGTTACTGGTGACACTGATAGGAAAAACGTTTTTTTATTGAAAACATAACGTTTTTTGAGGGACTTTAAGGGGTCATTGTGGCTTATTTAAGGGTTATTAACCCACATGGCTAGTTTAGAAACACTTTGGTGTGTTTCTTTTAGGCCCCATTAACATCGAGTGAGGTGGGAGGGGTTTATTTTCGCGCCTCAGTTGCGCAGTTTCTTTTACTCAGAAGGCATCCAGCTGCTTCTCCAGAGGGTCCTGCTGTGTTCGAGCGCCTAAAATAATTTTTTCCCCCACAAATCTATCCTAAAGGGCAGGTAGGCGCCACAGCAGAGCTGTGGCAAGGTGCTGAACGTTTTTTTACCGTTTTTTGATGTTGTCAATCCGGTTTTTACATTAAGGGGTTAATCGTTTATTTGCCTGGCTGTGCAAATTTACTAAGGCTTTATGATACTACTGCAAAAATTTCGTAAAGTTTACTGCTTTTTTACACTGTTTTGCAGAGTTTGTGCATCTTTTTTTCTCTTAAAGGCACATTACCGTTTTTTTATAAGTATTATTTACTTTGAATAAAGTGTTTTCCAAGCTTGCTTGTTTCATTACTAGCCTGTTTAACATGTCTGGCATCAAGGAAAATCCTTGTTCAATGTCTTTAGAAGCCATTGTGGAACCCCCTCTTAGAATGTGTCCCACTTGTACTGATATGTCTATAAATTATAAAGAGCATATTTTAGCACTTAAAAATATAGCAATAGATGATTCTCAGACAGAAGGAAATGAGGGTTTGCCATCTAGCTCTCCCCAAGTGTCACAACCAGTAACGCCCGCACAAGTAGCGCGTCGACTTCATTTACTTTACAAGACATGGCCACAGTTATGAATACAACCCTCAGAGGTTTTATCTAAACTGCCTGGTTTACAAGGAAAGCGTGACAGCTCTGGGTTAAGAACAAATGCTGAGCCGTCTGACGCTTTAGTAGCCGTATCCGATATACCCTCACAATGTTCTGAAGTAGGGGTAAGGGATTTGTTATCTGAGGGAGAAATTTCTGATTCAGGAAAGACGCTCGGTCAGACAGATTCTGATATGACGGCCTTTAAATTTAAGCTTGAACACCTCTGCTTATTGCTCAGGGAGGTATTAGCGACTCTAGATGATTGTGACCCTATAGTGGTCCCAGAGAAATTGTGTAAAATGGACAAATACTTAGAGGTTCCTGTTTACACTGATGTTTTTCCAGTCCCTAAGAGGATTGTGAATATTGTTACTAAGGAGTGGGATAGACCAGGTATTCCGTTCTTTCCCCCTCCTGTTTTTAAGAAAATATTTCCCATATCTGACACCATGCGGGACTCGTGGCAGACAGTTCCTAAGGTGGAGGGAGCTATTTCTACTCTGGCTAAGCGTACAACTATACCTATCGAAGACAGTTGTGCTTTCAAAGATCCTATAGATAAAAAATTAGAGGGTCTCTTGAAGAACATTTTTGTTCATCAAGGTTTTCTTCAACCTATTGCGTGCATTGTTCCTGTAACTACTGCAGCTGCTTTCTGGTTCGAGGCTCTAGAACAGGCTCTTCAGATGGAGTCTCCATTAGAGGATATTATGGACAGAATTAAGGCCCTTAAGTTGGCTAATTTTCATTACAGATCTCGCTTTCCAACTGGCTAAATTAGCGGCAAAGAATTCTTACGCTGTGCAGAAGACCTACATACCATGGGAGTAATCCGCCCAGTTCCAAAAGCGGAACAAGGGCTAGGGTTGTACTCAAACCTGTTTGTGGTTCCCAAAAAAGAGGGAACTTTCAGATCAATCTTGGATCTCAAAATTCTAAACAAATTCCTCAGAGTACCATCATTCAAGATGGAGACTATTTGGACTATTCTACTGTTGATCCAGGAGGGTCAATATGACTACCGCATGTCATCGGTTCCACCGTGGACTCTGCCAATGAGACAGGACCTTCTAATCCAAGGTCCATTCACGCATCCAAATCTAATTTCTCTGCGTCTGACTGCTTGGAGATTGAACGCCTGATTCTATCAAAGCGTGGTTTCTCTGAGTCGGTCATTGATACCCTGATTCAAGCTAGAAAGCCTGTCAACAGGAAGATTTATCATAAGGTTTAACGCAAATATTTTTATTGGTGTGAATCCAAGGGTTACTCATGGAGTACGATTAGGATTCCTAGAATATTGTCTTTTCTCCAAGAAGGATTGGAGAAGGGATTATCAGCTAGTTCCTTAAAAGGACAAATATCTGCTTAGTCTATTACACAAACATCTGGCAGATGTCCCAGACGTTCAAGCATTTAGTCAGGCCTTGGTCAGGATCAAGCCTGTATTTAAACCTGTTGCTCCACCATGGAGCCTAAACTTAGTTCTTAAAGTTCTTCAAGGGGTTCCGTTTAAACCTATGCATTCCATAGATATTAAGCTTCTATCTTGGAAAGTTTTGTTTTTAGTAGCTATCTCTTCGGTTCGAAGAGTTTCTGAGTTATCTGCTTTACAGTGTGACTCACCTTACCTTGTTTTCCATGCAGATAAGGTGGTTTTGCGTACCAAACCTGGGTTTCTTCCTAAGGTTGTTTTTAATAGGAATATCAATCAGGAGATTGTTGTTCCTTCACTGTGTCCTAATCCTTCATCAAAGAAGGAACGTCTGTTGCACAATCTTGATGTGGTTCGTGCTTTAAAGTTCTACTTACAAGCAACTAAAGATTTCCGTAAAACATCTTCATTGTTTGTTGTTTATTCTGTTAAACGGAGAGGTCAAAAGGCTACGGCTACCTCTCTTTCCTTTTAGCTGAAAAGCATCATCCGTTTGGCTTATGAGACTGCTTGCCAGCAGCCTCCTGAAAGAATTACTGCTCATTCTACTAGAGCAGTGGCTTCCACATGGGCTTTTAAAATGAGGCTTCTGTTGAACAGATTGTAAATTGGCGACTTGGTCTTCGCTTCATACTTTTTCCAAATTTTTCAAATTCTATACTTTTGCTTCTTCGGAGGCTATTTTTGGGAGAAAGGTTCTACAAGCAGTGTTGCCTTCCGTTTTAAGGTACCTGTCTTGTCCCTCCCTTCATCCGTGTCCTAAAGCTTTGGTATTGGTATCCCACAAGTATGGATGAATCCATGGACTCGATACATCTTACAAGAGAAAACAAAATTTATGCTTACCTGATAAATTTATTTCTCTTGTGATGTATCGAGTCCACGGCCCGCCCTGTTTATTTAAGACAGGCAGTATATTTTTATTTAAAAAACTTCAGTCACCACTGCACCCTATAGTTTCTCCTTTTTCTTCCTAGCCTTCGGTCGAATGACTGGGGGGTGGAGCTAAGGGAGGAGCTATAGACAGCTCTGCTGTGGGTGCGCTCTTTGCCACTTCCTGTAGGGAAGGAGAATATCCCACAAGTATGGATGAATCTGTGGACTCGATACATCACAAGAGAAATAAATTTATCAGGTAAGCATAAATTACTATGACTGCACGTCCCTTCTACATATATCTATATATAATAAGATACCTGAGTTAGTCAGCCTGTTCTGTATTGTGTGTGTTTTAATTGTATTTTCGTTGTCAATTTGTGTAAATGTAGTTACAGACAACTGTGCTTGATTTAATTATTCATTTGTTTTCTATTTAGGGTCCCCAGCTGAGTTATCACCTAGTACACTTTCTCCAGTCAACCACAGTCTGGGTGAGTTAAAAGCTGAGTGAATGCTTGCTTTTGTGTTTACATTTTTAGCAACATAGTTTTGATTTAATATTATCACATTTTTACGTACATTTCCTTTTTTGCATGTATCTATAAATCTGTTTTGAATTAATCTACGCATATAGTCAAGCAATTAAAATAAAATAAAATCTGAAATACATCAGTGTGCTGTTTCAGACTCAAGGTTTTAGAGCTGCATGATCAAATGTGATGCTGTTATGTAGTGAACTTGGCTTTCAACAAGATAGTAAAGACTGTGTCCAAACAGGATTTTGAGGGAGCTCATTGATATATCAGTAATTAGTGATATATAGTGAGTATAGTCTTAGGGGTAGATTTATCAGGCAGCGAATGCTGCAATCTACCCCTAAAGTTTCAGGTCCGCCTGAAACTTAAGTTAAGAAGCAACGGTTGTAAGACCGCTGCTCCTTAACTCATCAGCCACCTCTGAGGTGGCGGACAGCAATCATCCCGATCGGATACGATCGTGATGATTGACACCCCCTGCCGAATCTGCAGGGGGGCGGCATTCGACAAGCATTTCACCAGAAATGCTTGTGCAATGTTAAATGCCGACAGCACATGTTGTCGGCATTTAGAGATATCGGGCGGACATAATCCGCCGCCGTTTGATAAATCTACCTCTTAGTCTCAAACTCCGTTGATGTGGGTTAAATAAGAATAAAAAATCAATTGACTGTCCAGAAGTTGACTTTATATATAATCCCTTTGCGTGGTTTGAACATAAAGGTATTGACATTCATTAAATATTTTTCTTAGTTCAGTTTTTTTTATGTCCCTTTAATCAATATATTCATATTTTCAACTGTTTATGGAAGTATTTTTCATTGTAATTTCTGAATCTTTGCTTTGTATCCCTTTTTTATTTTTTAACTATCATCAATTTTATGCCAGCAAAACCTGTTAATTTTTGTTTTAATCACTGTTCAATAAGTACAGTAGTAGTGGCTATGAAAGGTTAATAAGTTTCCTAAAATTTTTAAAAATTAATTTTTTTTTTGTGTTCTATAGATTTGCAACCTGTTACCTATTCTGAGCCTGCATTTTGGTGCTCAATAGCATATTATGAACTGAATCAACGAGTGGGAGAAACCTTCCATGCATCTCAGCCCTCTCTCACAGTGGATGGATTTACAGACCCATCAAACTCGGAGAGATTTTGTTTAGGTTTACTTTCAAATGTAAATCGGAATGCCACAGTGGAAATGACCAGGCGTCATATAGGTATTTGAAGAAGAAGTCTTTTTATAGATTTTATTTAATTTATGTCAGTGTATGAGATGATTGTTTATTAATTTGGTATTTTTGTCTTTTTATAGGGAGAGGAGTTCGGCTGTATTATATTGGTGGGGAAGTTTTTGCTGAGTGCCTAAGTGATAGTGCTATTTTTGTTCAAAGTCCTAATTGTAACCAGCGGTATGGCTGGCATCCAGCAACTGTTTGTAAGATTCCACCAGGTCAGTATACTGATTGATATTGTTTGTCTTTGCTTCATGTCGACATGGCCAAGTTGGGGAAACAAAATAAAAATAAAATATGTACCAGTTAGTACAAGTATTATTATTAATTTGTAGAGCACCAACAGATTATGCAACTTTAATTATTACAAGTACAAAAACAAGAACACATAAGAACACACAGCGGCACCATCAATGGAATGCAAACTTAGTTCATGCTTTTGTTAATGGAAAAGAACATAAAACATGGACATTATAGAAACCAAAAAGGTCAATTAAGTCTACCCATACTACATGTTACCTTTTCCTTAGGATAGCCTTATGCATGTCCCAGGCATACCTCAGAAGAAAAAAAATTGTTGTAGACTCTTAAAATGATGTTCCACAGTCCCCCATAATATATGGGATATATTTCCTGCCACTAGGAGGCGGTCAAGAACCCATTGTTCCTTGTTCCCTTGCCAGAATGACTGGGATATTAGGGAAGTGGGGGAGGTATTTAAGCCTTTGGCTGGGATGTCTTTGCCTCCTCCTGGTGGACAGGTTCTGAATTCCCACAAGTAAGGAATGAAGCCGTGGACTCTCCTCATACAGAAGGAAAGGAAATTATCTGGTAATAATTTTATGTTTTCTTTCATGTAATTAACAAGAGTCCATGAGCTAGTGACGTATGGGATATACATTCCTACCAGGAGGGGCAAAGTTTCCCAAACCTTAAAATGCCTATAAATACACCCCTCACCACACCCACAAATCAGTTTTTACAAACTTTGCCTCCAAGGGAGGTGGTGAAGTAAGTTTGTGCTAGATTCTACGTTGATATGCGCTCCGCAGCAAGTTGGAGCCCGGTTTTCCTCTCAGCGTGCAGTGAATGTCAGAGGGATGTGAAGAGAGTATTGCCTATTGAATGCAGTGATCTCCTTCTACGGGGTCTATTTCATAAGGTTCTCTGTTATCGGTCGTAGAGATTCATCTCTTACCTCCCTTTTCAGATCGACGATATACTCTTATATTTACCATTACCTCTACTGATTCTCGTTTCAGTACTGGGTTGGCTTTCTACAAACATGTAGATGAGTGTCCTGGGGTAAGTAAGTCTTATTTTCTGTGACACTCTAAGCTATGGTTGGGCACTTTATTTATAAAGTTCTAAATATATGTATTCAAACATTTATTTGCCTTGACTCAGAATGTTCAACTTTCCTTATTTTCAGACAGTCAGTTTCATATTTGGGATTATGCATTGAATTATCATATTTTTCTTACCTCAAAAATTTGACTTTTTTCCCTGTGGGCTGTTAGGCTCGCGGGGGCTGAAAATGCTTCATTTTATTGCGTCATTCTTGGCGCGGACTTTTTTGGCGCAAAAATTATTTTCCGTTTCCGGCGTCATACGTGTCGCCGGAAGTTGCGTCATTTTTTGACGTTATTTTGCGCCAAAAATGTCGGCGTTCCGGATGTGGCGTCATTTTTGGCGCAAAAAGCATTTAGGCGCCAAATAATGTGGGCATCTTATTTGGCGCTAAAAAATATGGGCGTCGCTTTTGTCTCCACATTATTTCAGTCTCATTTTTCATTTGCTTCTGGTTGCTAGAAGCTTGATATTTGGCATTCTTTCCCATTCCTGAAACTGTCTTATAAGGAATTTGATCTATTTTGCTTTATATGTTGTTTTTTCTCTTACATATTGCAAGATGTCTCACGTTGCATCTGAGCCAGAAGATACTACAGGAAAATCACTGCCTGCTGGATCTACCAAAGCTAAGTGTATCTGCTGTAAACTTTTGGTAGCTATTCCTCCAGCTGTTGTTTGTAATAATTGTCATGACAAACTTGTTAAAGCAGATAATATTTCCTTTAGTAATGTACCATTGCCTGTTGCAGTTCCCTCAACATCTAAGGTGCAGAATGTTCCTGATAACATAAGAGATTTTGTTTCTGAATCCATAAAGAAGGCTTTGTCTGTTATTTCTCCTTCTAGTAAACGTAAAAAGTCTTTTAAATCTTCTCTCTCTACAGATGAATTTTTAAATGAAAACCATCATTCTGATTCTTTGGACTCTTCTGGTTCAGAGGATTCTGTCTCAGAGATTGATGCTGATAAATCTTCATATTTATTTAAGATGGAATTTATTCGCTCTTTACTTAAAGAAGTACTAATTGCTTTAGAAATAGAGGATTCTAGTTCTCTTGATACTAATTCTATACGTTTGGATAAGGTTTTTAAAGCTCCTGCGGTTATTCCAGAAGTTTTTCCTGTTCCTAATGCTATTTCTGCAGTAATTTCCAAAGAATGGGATAAATTGGGTAATTCATTTACTCCTTCTAAACGTTTTAAGCAATTATATCCTGTTCCGCCTGACAGGTTAGAATTTTGGGACAAAATCCCTAAAGTTGATGGGGCTATTTCTACCCTTGCTAAACGTACTACCATTCCTACGTCAGATGGTACCTCGTTTAAGGATCCTTTAGATAGAAAAATTGAATCTTTTCTAAGAAAAGCTTATCTGTGTTCAGGTAATCTTCTTAGACCTGCTATATCATTGGCTGATGTTGCTGCAGCTTCAACTTTTTGGTTGGAAACTCTAGCGCAACAAGTAACAAATCGTGATTCTAATGATATTATTATTCTTCTCCAGCATGCTAATAATTTTATCTGTGATGCCATTTTTGATATTATTAGAGTTGATGTTAGGTTTATGTCTCTGGCTATCTTAGCCAGAAGAGCTTTATGGCTTAAGACTTGGAATGCTGATATGGCTTCTAAATCAACTCTACTTTCCATTTCTTTCCAGGGAAACAAATTATTTGGTTCTCAGTTGGATTCTATTATTTCAACTGTTACTGGTGGGAAAGGAACTTTTTTACCACAGGATAAAAAATCTAAAGGTAAAAACAGGGCTAACAATCGTTTTCGTTCCTTTCGTTTCAACAAAGAACAAAAGCCTGATCCTTCGTCCTCAGGAGCAGTTTCAGTTTGGAAACCATCTCCAGTCTGGAATAAATCCAAGCCTGCTAGAAAGGCAAAGCCTGCTTCTAAGTTCACATGAAGGTACGGCCCTCATTCCAGTTCAGCTGGTAGGGGGCAGGTTACGTTTTTTCAAAGAAATTTGGATCAATTCTGTTCACAATCTTTGGATTCAGAACATTGTTTCAGAAGGGTACAGAATTGGTTTCAAGATGAGACCTCCTGCAAAGAGATTTTTTCTTTCCCGTGTCCCAGTAAATCCAGTGAAAGCTCAAGCATTTCTGAATTGTGTTTCAGATCTAGAGTTGGCTGGAGTAATTATGCCAGTTCCAGTTCCGGAACAGGGGATGGGGTTTTATTCAAATCTCTTCATTGTACCAAAGAAGGAGAATTCCTTCAGACCAGTTCTGGATCTAAAATTATTGAATCGTTATGTAAGGATACCAACGTTCAAGATGGTAACTGTAAGGACTATATTGCCTTTTGTTCAGCAAGGGAATTATATGTCCACAATAGATTTACAGGATGCATATCTGCATATTCCGATTCATCCAGATCATTATCAGTTCCTGAGATTCTCTTTTCTAGACAAGCATTACCAATTTGTGGCTCTACCGTTTGGCCTTGCTACAGCTCCAAGAATTTTCACAAAGATTCTCGGTGCCCTTCTGTCTGTAATCAGAGAACAGGGTATTGTGGTATTTCCTTATTTGGACGATATCTTGGTACTTGCTCAGTCTTTACATTTAGCAGAGTCTCATACGAATCGACTTGTGTTGTTTCTTCAAGATCATGGTTGGAGGATCAATTTACCAAAAAGTTCTTTGATTCCTCAAACAAGGGTAACCTTTCTGGGTTTCCAGATAGATTCAGTGTCCATGACTCTGTCTTTAACAGACAAGAGACGTCTAAAATTGATTACAGCTTGTCGAAACCTTCAGTCTCAATCATTCCCTTCGGTAGCCTTATGCATGGAAATTCTAGGTCTTATGACTGCTGCATCGGACGCGATCCCCTTTGCTCGTTTTCACATGCGACCTCTTCAGCTCTGTATGCTGAACCAATGGTGCAGGGATTACACGAAGATATATCAATTAATATCTTTAAAACCGATTGTTCGACACTCTCTAACGTGGTGGACAGATCACCATCGTTTAATTCAGGGGGCTTCTTTTGTTCTTCCGACCTGGACTGTAATTTCAACAGATGCAAGTCTCACAGGTTGGGGAGCTGTGTGGGGATCTCTGACGGCACAAGGAGTTTGGGAATCTCAGGAGGTTAGATTACCGATCAATATTTTGGAACTCCGTGCAATTTTCAGAGCTCTTCAGTTTTGGCCTCTTCTGAAGAGAGAATCGTTCATTTGTTTTCAGACAGACAATGTCACAACTGTGGCATACATCAATCATCAAGGAGGGACTCACAGTCCTCTGGCTATGAAAGAAGTATCTCGAATTTTGGTTTGGGCGGAATCCAGCTCCTGTCTAATCTCTGCGGTTCATATCCCAGGTGTAGACAATTGGGAAGCGGATTATCTCAGTCGCCAAACGTTGCATCCGGGCGAATGGTCTCTTCACCCAGAGGTATTTCTTCAGATTGTTCAAATGTGGGGGCTCCCAGAGATAGATCTGATGGCCTCTCATCTAAACAAGAAACTTCCCAGGTATCTGTCCAGATCCCGGGATCCTCAGGCGGAGGCAGTGGATGCATTATCACTTCCTTGGAAGTATCATCCTGCCTATATCTTTCCGCCTCTAGTTCTTCTTCCAAGAGTAATCTCCAAGATTCTGAGGGAATGCTCGTTTGTTCTGCTAATAGCTCCGGCATGGCCTCACAGGTTTTGGTATGCGGATCTTGTCCGGATGGCATCTTGCCAACCATGGACTCTTCCGTTAAGACCAGACCTTCTGTCGCAAGGTCCTTTTTTCCATCCGGATCTGAAATCCTTAAATTTAAAGGTATGGAGATTGAACGCTTGATTCTTGGTCAAAGAGGTTTCTCTGACTCCGTGATTAATACTATGTTACAGGCTCGTAAATCTGTATCTCGAGAGATATATTATAGAGTCTGGAAGACTTATATTTCTCCAACATAGGTGTGTCCGGTCCACGGCGTCATCCTTACTTGTGGGATATTCTCTTCCCCAACAGGAAATGGCAAAGAGCCCAGCAAAGCTGGTCACATGATCCCTCCTAGGCTCCGCCTACCCCAGTCATTCTCTTTGCCGTTGTACAGGCAACATCTCCACGGAGATGGCTTAGAGTTTTTTAGTGTTTAACTGTAGTTTTTATTATTCAATCAAGAGTTTGTTATTTTAAAATAGTGCTGGTATGTACTATTTACTCAGAAACAGAAAAGAGATGAAGATTTCTGTTTATATGAGGAAAATGATTTTAGCACCGTAACTAAAATCCATGGCTGTTCCACACAGGACTGTTGAGAGCAATTAACTTCAGTTGGGGGAACAGTGTGCAGTCTCTTACTGCTTGAGGTATGACACATTCTAACAAGACGATGTAATGCTGGAAGCTGTCATTTTCCCTATGGGATCCGGTAAGCCATGTTTATTAAGATAGTAAATAAGGGCTTCACAAGGGCTTATTAAGACTGTAGACTTTTTCTGGGCTAAATCGATTCATTATTAACACATATTTAGCCTTGAGGAATCATTTATTCTGGGTATTTTGATATGATTATATCGGCAGGCACTGTTTTAGACACCTTATTCTTTAGGGGCTTTCCCTAATCATAGTCAGAGCCTCATTTTCGCGCCGGTATGGCGCACTTGTTTTTGAGGACAGCATGGCATGCAGCTGCATGTGTGTGGAGCTCTGATACATAGAAAAGTCTTTCTGAAGGCATCATTTGGTATCGTATTCCCCTTTGGGCTTGGTTGGGTCTCAGCAAAGCAGATTCCAGGGACTGTAAAGGGGTTAAATATAAAAACGGCTCCGGTTCCGTTATTTTAAGGGTTAAAGCTTCCAAATTTGGTGTGCAATACTTTTAAGGCTTTAAGACACTGTGGTGAAATTTTGGTGAATTTTGAACAATTCCTTCATACTTTTTCGCAATTGCAGTAATAAAGTGTGTTTAGTTTAAAATTTAAAGTGACAGTAACGGTTTTATTTTAAAACGTTTTTTTTTGCTTTGTTATCAAGTTTATGCCTGTTTAACATGTCTGAACTACCAGATAGATTGTGTTCTGACTGTGGGGAAACCAAGGTTCCTTCTCATTTAACTATATGTATTTTATGTCATAAAAAAATTTAGTAAAAATGATGCCCAAGATGATTCCTCAAGTGAGGGGAGTAAGCATGGTACTGCATCATCCCCTCCTTCGTCTACACCAGTCTTGCCCATACAGGAGGCCCCTAGTACATCTAGTGCGCCAATACTCCTTACTATGCAACATTTAACGGCTGTAATGGATAATTCTATCAAAAACATTTTAGCCAATATGCCCACTTATCAGCGAAAGCGCGACTGCTCTGTTTTAGAAAATTCTGTAGAGCATGAGAACGCTGATGATATGGTTTCTGAAGGGCCCCTACACCAGTCTGAGGGGGCCAGGGAGGTTTTGTCTGAGGGAGAAATTTCAGATTCAGGAAACATTTCTCAACAAGCTGAACCTGATGTGATTACTTTTAAATTTAAGTTGGAACATCTCCGCGCTCTGCTTAAGGAGGTGTTATCCAATTTGGATGATTGTGATTATCTGGTCATTCCAGAACCACTATGTAAAATGGAAAAGTTCTTAGAGGCCCCGGGGCCCCCCGAAGCTTTTCCTATATCCAAGCGGGTGGCGTACATTGTTAGTAAAGAATGGGACAGGCCCGGTATACCTTTAGTACCTCCCCCCATATTTAAAAAAAAAAAAAATTGTTTTCCTATAGTCGACCCCAGAAAGGACTGATGGCAGACAGTCCCCAAGGTCGAGGGGGCGGTTTCTACTCTACACAAGCGCGCCACTATACCCATAGAAGATAGTTGTGCTTTCCAAGATCCTATGGATAAAAAATTAGAAGGTCTGCTAAAAAAGATGTTTGTTCAGCAAGGTTCCCTTCTACAACCAATTGCATGCATTGTCCCTGTCACTGCAGCCGCGTGTTTCTAGTTTGATGAGCTAGGAAAGGCGATTATTAGTAATTCTTCTTCTTATGAGGAGATTATGGACAGAATTCGTGCTCTTAAATTGGCTAATTCTTTCACCCTAGACGCCACCTTGCAATTGGCTAGGTTAGCGGCGAAAAAATTCTGGGTTTGCTATTGTGGCGCAGAGCGCTTTGGTTAAAATCTTGGGCAGTGGATGCGTCTTCCAAGAACAAATTGCTTGACATTCCTTTCAAGGGGAAAACACTCTTTGGCCCTGACTTGAAAGAGATTATCTCTGATATCACTGGGGGCAAGGGCCACGCCCTTCCTCAGGATAGGTCTTTTCAAGACCAAAAATAAACCTAAGTTTCGTCCCTTTCGCAGAAACGGATCAGCCCCAAGGGCTACGTCCTCTAAGCAGGAAGGTAATACTTCTCAAACCAATCCAGCCTGGAGACCTATGCAAGGCTGGAACAAAGGAAAGCAGGCCAGGAAACCTGCCACTGCTACCAAGACAGCATGAAATGCGGGCCCCCGATCCGGGACCGGATCTGGTGGGGGGCAGACTCTCTCTCTTCGCTCAGGCTTGGGCAAGAGATGTTCTGGATCCTTGGGCGCTAGAAATAGTCTCCCAAGGTTATTCTCTGGAGTTCAAGGGGCTTCCTCCAAGGGGGAGGTTCCACAGGTCTCAGTTGTCTTCAGACCACATAAGAAGACAGGCATTCTTACATTGGGTAGAAGACCTGCTAAAAATGGGAGTGATTCATCCTGTTCCATTAGGAGAACAAGGGATGGGGTTCTACTCCAATCTGTTCATAGTTCCCAAAAAAGAGGGAACGTTCAGACCAATCTTCGATCTCAAGATCTTGAACAAGTTTCTCAAGGTTCCATCGTTCAAGATGGAAACCATTCGAACACTTCTTCCTTCCATCCAGGAAGGTCAATTCATGACCAAGGTGGATTTCAAGGATGCGTATCTACATATTCCTATCCACAAGGAACATCATCGGTTCCTAAGGTTTGCATTCCTGGACAAGCATTTCCAGTTCGTGGCGTTTTCTTTCGGATTAGCCACTGCTCCTAGGATTTTCTCATAGGTACTAGGGTCCCTTCTGGCGGTGCTAAGACCAAGGGGCATTGCTGTAGTACCTTACTTGGACGACATTCTGATTCGAGCGTCGTCCCTTCCTCAAGTAAAGGCTCACACGGACATTGTCCTGGCCTTTCTCAGATCTCACGGATGGAAAGTGAACGTGGAAAAGAGTTCTCTATCTCCGTCAACGAGGGTTCCCTTCTTGGGAACTATAATAGACTCCTTAGAAATGAGGATTTTTCTGACAGAAGCCAGAAAAACAAAACTTCTAGACTCTTGTCGGATACTTCATTCCGTTCCTCTTCCTTCCATAGCGCAGTGCATGGAAGTGATAGGTTTGATGGTAGCGGCAATGGACATAGTTCCTTTTGTGCGCATTCATCTAAGACCATTACAACTGTTCATGCTCAGTCAGTGGAATGGGGACTATTCAGACTTGTCTCCGAAGATACAAGTAAATCAGAGGACCAGAGACTCATTCCGTTGGTGGCTGTCCCTGGACAACCTGTCACAAGGGATGACCTTCCGCAGACCAGAGTGGGTCATTGTCACGACCGACGCCAGTCTGATGGGCTGGGGCGCGGTCTGGGGATCCCTGAAAGCTCAGGGTCTTTGGTCTCGGGTAGAATCTCTTCTACCGATAAATATTCTGGAACTGAGAGCGATATTCAATGCTCTCAAAGCTTGGCCTCAGCTAGCGAGGGCCAAGTTCATACATCAACCATCAGGGGGGAACAAGGAGTTCCCTAGCGATGGAAGAAGTGACCAAAATCATTCTATGGGCGGAGTCTCACTCCTGCCACCTGTCTGCTATCCACATCCCAGGAGTGGAAAATTGGGAAGCGGATTTTCTGAGTCGTCAGACATTGCATCCGGGGGAGTGGGAACTCCATCCGGAAATCTTTGCCCAAGTCACTCAACCGTGGGGCATTCCAGACATGGATCTGATGGCCTCTCGTCAGAACTTCAGAGTTCCTTACTACGGGTACAGATCCAGGGATCCCAAGGCGGCTCTAGTGGATGCACTAGTAGCACCTTGGACCTTCAAACTAGCTTATGTGTTCCCGCCGTTTCCTCTCATCCCCAGGCTGGTAGCCAGGATCAATCAGGAGAGGGCGTCGGTGATTTTGATAGCTCCTGCGTGGCCACGCAGGACTTGGTATGCAGATCTGGTGAATATGTCATCGGCTCCACCATGGAAGCTACCTTTGAGACGAGACCTTCTTGTTCTAGGTCCGTTCGACCCACTCCAGCTGACTGCTTGGAGATTGAACGCTTGATCTTATCAAAGCGAGGGTTCTCAGATTCTGTTATTAATACTCTTGTTCAGGCCTGAAAGCCTGTAACCAGAAAAATTACCACATAATTTGGTATATCTGTTGGTGTGAATCTGCAGGATTCCCTTGGGACAAGGTTAAGATTCCTAAGAGTCTATCCTTCCTTCGAGAAGGATTGGAAAAAGGATTATCTGCAAGTTCCTTGATGGGACAGATTTCTGCCTTGTCTGTGTTACTTCACAAAAAGCTGGCAGCTGTGCCAGATGTTCTAGCCTTTGTTCAGGCTCTGGTTAGAATCAAGCCTGTTTACAAAATTTTGACTCCTCCTTGGAGTCTCAACCTAGTTCTTTCAGTTCTTCAGGGGGTTCCGTTTGAACCCTTACATTCCGTTGATATTAAGTTATTATCTTGGAAAGTTTTGTTTTTGGTTGCAATTTCTTCTGCTAGAAGAGTTTCAGAATTATCTGCTCTGCAGTGTTCTTCTCCTTATCTGGTGTTCCATGCAGATAAGGTGGTTTTGCGTACTAAACCTGGTTTTCTTCCAAAAGTTGTTTCTAACAAAAACATTAACCAGGAGATAGTTGTGCCTTCTTTGTGTCCTAATCCAGTTTCAAAGAAGGAACGTTTGTTGCACAACTTGGATGTAGTTCGTGCTCTCAAATTTTACTTAGCAGCTACTAAGGATTTCAGACAAACTTCGTCTTTGTTTGTTGTTTATTCTGGTAAACGGAGAGGTCAAAAAAGCAACTTCTACCTCTCTCTCCTTCTGGATTAAAAGCATTATCCGATTGGCTTATGAGACTGCCGGACGGCAGCCTCCTGAAAGAATCACAGCTCACTCCACTAGGGCTGTGGCTTCCACATGGGCCTTCAAGAACGAGGCTTCTGTTGATCAGATATGTAAGGCAGCGACTTGGTCTTCACTGCACACTTTTTCTAAATTTTACAAATTTGATACTTTTGCTTCTTCTGAGGCTATTTTTGGGAGAAAGGTTTTGCAAGCCGTGGTGCCTTCCATTTAGGTGACCTGATTTGCTCCCTCCCTTCATCCGTGTCCTAAAGCTTTGGTATTGGTTCCCACAAGTAAGGATGACGCCGTGGACCGGACACACCAATGTTGGAGAAAACAGAATTTATGTTTACCTGATAAATTACTTTCTCCAACGGTGTGTCCGGTCCACGGCCCGCCCTGGTTTTTTTAATCAGGTCTGATAATTTATTTTCTTTAACTACAGTCACCACGGTAACATATGGTTTCTCCTATGCAAATATTCCTCCTTAACGTCGGTCGAATGACTGGGGTAGGCGGAGCCTAGGAGGGATCATGTGACCAGCTTTGCTGGGCTCTTTGCCATTTCCTGTTGGGGAAGAGAATATCCCACAAGTAAGGATGACGCCGTGGACCGGACACACCGTTGGAGAAAGTAATTTATCAGGTAAACATAAATTCTGTTTTCTTGGTGTCTTTCTCATCTTTTTTCTTGGCATTCTTTTAGAATACCGAGAATTTTACAGTTTCTTCAGGATGGTTTAGATAAGGGTTTGTCCGCAAGTTCTTTGAAAGGACAAATCTCCGCTCTTTCTGTTCTTTTTCACAGAAAGATTGCTATTCTTCCTGATATTCATTGTTTTGTACAAGCTTTTCTCCTCCTTGGAGTTTGAATTTGGTTCTGGGAGCTCTTCAAGCTCCTCCGTTTGAACCTATGCATTCATTGGACATTAAATTACTTTCTTGGAAAGTTTTGTTCCTTTTGGCCATCTCTTCTGCTAGAAGAGTTTCTGAATTATCTGCTCTTTCTTGTGAGTCTCCTTTTCTGATTTTTCATCAGGATAAGGCGGTGTTGCGAACTTCTTTTGAATTTTTACCTAAAGTTGTGAATTCCAACAACATTAGTAGAGAAATTGTGGTTCCTTCATTATGTCCTAATCCTAAGAATTCTAAGGAGAAATCGTTGCATTCTTTGGATGTTGTTAGAGCTTTGAAATATTATGTTGAAGCTACGAAATCTTTCCGTAAGACTTCTAGTCTATTTGTTATCTTTTCCGGTTCTAGGAAAGGCCAGAAAGCTTCTGCCATTTCTTTGGCATCTTGGTTGAAATCTTTAATTCATCTTGCCTATGTTGAGTCGGGTAAAATTCCGCCTCAGAGAATTACAGCTCATTCTACTAGGTCAGTATCTACTTCCTGGGCGTTTAGGAATGAAGCTTCGGTTGACCAGATCTGCAAAGCAGCAACTTGGTCCTCTTTGCATACTTTTACTAAATTCTACCATTTTGATGTATTTTTTTCTTCTGAAGCAGTTTTTGGTAGAAAAGTTCTTCAGGCAGCGGTTTCAGTTTGAATCTTCTGCTTATGTTTTTCGTTAAACTTTATTTTGGGTGTGGATTATTTTCAGCAGGAATTGGCTGTCTTTATTTTATCCCTCCCTCTCTAGTGACTCTTGCGTGGAAAGATCCACATCTTGGGTAGTCATTATCCCATACGTCACTAGCTCATGGACTCTTGTTAATTACATGAAAGAAAACATAATTTATGTAAGAACTTACCTGATAAATTCATTTCTTTCATATTAACAAGAGTCCATGAGGCCCACCCTTTTTTGTGGTGGTTATGATTTTTTTGTATAAAGCACAATTATTCCAATTCCTTATTTTATATGCTTCGCACTTTTTTTCTTATCACCCCACTTCTTGGCTATTCGTTAAACTGATTTGTGGGTGTGGTGAGGGGTGTATTTATAGGCATTTTAAGGTTTGGGAAACTTTGCCCCTCCTGGTAGGAATGTATATCCCATACGTCACTAGCTCATGGACTCTTGTTAATATGAAAGAAATGAATTTATCAGGTAAGTTCTTACATAAATTATGTTTTTTGGGGACAGATTTAAATTATGTGCTTAACATTTGAGACATAAGGTTAACAGTAAGAGAGCACTTTTCACTTGGTTGAGGGGTTATAGTTTTTAGTTGGGACAATACTTTGCATGGAACATTTTGCAGAGAGTTTGCCTAGCGGTTTTTAATTTTAAGCAATTCTTTGTATATTGGCATGGATTCTGATCTTATCATATAGGGACAGTTTTTAGAGAGTTTAACGGTTTTAATTTTAAGCCGTTTTCTCTCTATTTTGTGCGCTTTCAGTGACGTAGTGTATTTCTTCCCGCTCACGTGACGCCCGCACTAACGCTATTCCGGAACGGGGCTCAGTGAGTCTGGTGCGTAGGAGTTACCTCGCATCGAGAATCAGTGTTCGTTCCTTGTTTACTTCTAGTGGATCGTTAGAGGAGAAGATCAGTTTAATGGTCAGTTGAGTCTGCCTTCCTATTGCTACTGTGGTGTTTCCCTTGTACGGTAGGAACCTCAGGCATCTGAGGTGGTTTATTAGGGGTTATTTATTTTTTGTGTTTAAGATAATCAACCTCAAATTTTTATAATTTTCATATTTAATTTAATTTTGGGTTCTATTTTTCTGTGGCTGTGACTACGGTAATGGATTCAGAATTAGTAAGCAATTGTCCACAGACATCGATTGTTCTATGTTTAGAGGTTTAAATAGTCCTGCCAATGCAATTTTGTTCCTTATGCTTTCAAAAACTCTAAATTTTAAATATGTTACTCCCTTCTGAGCTAAGTGTCTCTTGCTGTGCGTAACATGCCTCAGCTTTCTCCTCAAACGTCCCAAGCCTTAATTGTGTCTCATGCTGTGTCTTCTCAACCTCCTGGGGGTGTTTATTTACCTGGTGATTTTGACCCCTCTAAATCTGCGTTGGTCAACTTTTCTCAATTGTCTGATGAGGAAAATACTTCAGTAGCTTCTGAAGATGAGATCTCAGATTCTGACTCCTTGGCTGGGAAATCTTCAGAATCTGAAGGTTAATTTTAGATCTAAGCTTGAACATCTTCTGAAGGAGATTCTATCTACTTTGGATGACACTGTTTCTTTGGTTGCTGCCAACACTAGGACGTCTTCTAAGCTGGATAGAGTTTATGATTCTCCTTCTGATGTTTTTCCTGTTCCTAGAAAAATTTCAGAAGTTATAGCACAGGGATAGGATAAGCCAGGGGTCCCATTTTCCCCTTCCCCTGTTTTTAAAAAGATGTTTCCTGTTGCTGATTCAAGACTCATGAAACATCATTCCTAAGGTAGAAGGTGCTATTTCTACTCTAGCTAAGAGAACTACCATTCCTATAGAGGATAGTTGTTCTTTTAAGAACTTATTAAGGCTTATTTAAAAAAGATGTCCATCAGGGTTTACAGTGGCAACCTGCAGCAAATATTGCCACTGTTGCGGGAGCAGCATCTTAATGGTGTGATGCCCTATCTGATCTGATTTCAGAAGAGACTACTGTAGAGCAGATCCAAGACAGGATCAAGGCTCTTAAACTGGCCAATACCTTTATCTGTGATGCCAACATGCAGGTTATTAGACTGGAAGCTAAGATATCTAGCTTCACTGTTTTAACTTGCAAAGCTCTGTGGTTAAATCTTGGTCAGCTGATGTTTCTTCAAAGGCCAAGCTTTTGGCTTTGCCCTTTAAGGGTAAAACTTTGATTGGACCTGGTCTGGTGGAGATCATTTCAGAGATTATGGGTGGAAAGTGATCTTTCATACCTAAGGACAAGAAGAATAGACCTAAGGGTCGTCTGACTTATAATTTTTGTTCCTTTCGGAATTTAAAGGGACAGAAGTCCTCAACTTCTTCTTCCAAACCAGACCAATCCAGGTCCTCTTGGAAATCCAGCCAGGCATGGAATAGGGGAAAATAAAACAAGAAGCCTTCTTCTGACTCTAAATCAGCATGAAGGATCTGCCCCCAATCTAACTTTGGATCAGGTGGGGGGCAGGCTTTCTCTTCAGGCTTAGGTACGAGATGTCCCAGATCCATGGGCTGTGGATATAATATCCCAGGGTTGCAAAATAGGATTCAAGTATCGCCCTCCAAGGGTCAGAGTTCTCCTATCAAGACTATCCTCAAACCAGGTAAAGAGGGAGGCCTTCTTAAATTGCCTAAAGGACCTATCCTCCCTGGAATTATCGTACCAGTTCCTCTAGAGGAACAGGGTCTAGGATTCTATTCAAATCTATTTCTGGTTCTCAAAAAGGAGGGAACTTTTTGACCAATCCTAGATCTCAAGTGCCTCAACAAATTCCTCAGGGTTCCGTCCTTCAAGATTGATACTATTCGTTCCATTCTTCCATTGGTTCAGGAAGGTCAGTTCATGACGACCATAGACCTGAAGGAAGCGTATTTACATGTTCCCATTCACAGGGATCATTACCAGTTCCTAAGGTTTGCCTTTCTGGACAAGCATTTCCAGTTTATTGCTCTTCCGTTTGGTCTTGCCACAGATTCCAGAGTATTTACAAAGGTTCTGGGAGCTCTTGGCAGTGATCAGATCCCAGGGAATTATGGTGGTGTTTTATCTAGACGACATTTTGGTTCAGGCGTCATCTTTGCAACTAGCAAGATCTCATACAGAGATGTTGTTGTCTTTTCCACGTTCCCACATGTGTTAAGTGATTCTCTGTCCATGAAGATTCTTCTTGCTTCCTGCCTTTCCCTCCAGTCTGCCTTTCGTCCATCAGTGGCTCAATGCATGGAGGTGATTGGTCTGATGGTGGCTTCCATGGACATAGTTCCCTTTGCTCGTTTCCATCTGAGAGCCCTGCAGCTATGCATGGTCGATCAATGTAACAGGGATTATGCAGATCTGTCTCAGAGGATAGTTCTGGATCAATCAACAAGAGACTCTCTGCCGTGGTGGCTGTCTCAAGAACATCTGTCCCAGGGGACATGCTTTCGGAGACCCTCATGGGTAATTGTGACCACGGACGCCAGCCTGATGGCTTAGGGAGCAATCTGGGACTCGTTGAAGGCGTAGGGACTTTGGTCTCAGGGGGAATCTGCTCTCCCCATAAACATATTGGAGTTGAGAGCGCTCTTCAATGCCTTGATGGCTTGGCCTCAACTGGCTTTAGCCCGGTTTATCAGGTTTCAGTTGGACAACATAACCTCAGTTGCTTACATCAACGACCAGGGGGGAACTCAGAGTTCCTTAGCCATGAAGGAGGTGGCACGAATCATTCAGTGGGCGGAGGCTCACAATTGCTGTCTATCTGCCATCCACATCCCAGGAGTGGACAATTTTGAAGCGGATTTCCTGAGCAGACAGACTTTCTATCCCAGGTAGTGGGAACTCCATCCAGAAGTGTTCTCCAGGTAGGTTAACAACCAAATGGGGGTTACCGGAATTGGATTTGATGGCATCTCGTCAGAACGCCAAGCTCCCAAAGTACGGTTCAAGGTCGAGAGATATTGAGGCCTTTCTTATAGATGCTCTAGCAGTTCCTTGGAACTTCAGGTTGGCATATCTGTTTCCTCAGTTTGCTCTCCTTCTTCTCGGATCAAGCAGGAGTGATTCTAATAGCTCCGGCGTAGCCTTGTAGGATCTGGTATGCAAATCTAGTAGAAATGTTGTCTCTAATTCCGTGGAGACTTTCTCTGAGGAAGGACCTTCTACTTCAGGGGCCTTTTCTTCATCCAAATCTCGTTTCTCTGAAGCTGACTGCTTGGAGATTGAACGCTTGATATTAGCTAAGGGTGGTTTCTCAGAGTCGGTCATTGAGACTACGATTCAGGCTTGTAAGCCTGTCACTAGAAAGATTTACCGTATGATATGGCATAAATATCTTTATTGGTGTGAGTCTAAGGGATATTCTTGGAGTAGGGTCAGAATCTCAAGAATTTTGTCTTTTCTCCAGGAAGGCCTGGAGAAGGGTTTGTCTGTCAGTACCCTGAAGGGTCAGATCTCTGCACTATCTATTTTGTTGCACAAGCGTCTGACAGACGTGCCAGATGTGCAATCCTTTTGTCAGGCCTTGGTCAGAATCAGGCCTGTGTTTAAATCTGTTGCTCCACCTTGGAGCCTTAAAGGGACACTCAATCAAATTAAACTTTCATTATTCAGATAGAGCAAGCCATTTTAAACAACTTTCTAATTTTTCCAACTTTTTATATTTAAACTTTCTGAGTCACCAGCTCCTACTGAGCATGTGCAAAAATAAGTGTGTATGCATTTGTGAATGGCTGATGGCTGTCATATGGTACAGGGGGAGTGGAAAAAGACATAACTTTTAAAATTGTCAGAATTTGGGAAATAAGAACCTGGCCACCAGGAGGAGGCAAAGACAACCCAGCGAAAGGCTTAAATACTCCTCCCACTCCCCTCATCCCACAGTCATCATTTGCCTTTCGTCCCAGGAGGTTGGCAGAGAAGTGTCAGAATTAAATTTTTGTTTTTTGTCTCTTATGGAGGGTAGTACTCTTCGGCATGGGCCAGGAGTTTTAAGCAGTCCTGTCAGTCTCTTAGTGAGGGCTTGGATGATAGTTAGAGTCTGGAGATGCAGGGAGTTTCTGTCTGCGAAACCATCCCGACTCATATTAACAGCTCCTCAAGCAATCGGCGTTGTCTAACTTCACTTCGCTGCCTGCTTTCTTCTCTCAAGTCCATGGCGGAGGCATTGCTACTATCTGTCACACTTAAAGGGCCGTGTTCCTGTTCCACGGTTTAGATTCCGGGAAGATCATTTCATTTTACTTTATTCATCAATGTACTGTATTCCTATGTTTTCCTGAGAGGCTACCACCTTGCTTGTCTAACTTATCATAAGGATCAGTGAGTCTCTTGCAGTATCTTGGAATCGAGGGTTAATATCTCCTGAGGGGGGTTATGGAACAGGGGGGTTTATAATCATGTTTATGTGATTCAACCTGCTTATGTGTGAGGTTTATGGGCTCGTGGTTTGGAACATTGAGGCCTTTGGAAGTGACGCAGCCTTTTGGTTGGGCGCGCTTTTTTGAACTGTACAGTTCACCTTGTGTTCGGGCGTGGTTACGTTCCGTTTTCCATTTCCTCATTCCCAACCGTGTGGCGAAGAAAATTTTCTAGTCCACAGGGGTCTGGTCATAGAAGGTGGCGAGTGCCCCAGCCATTGGGGGGGGTGTCAGGTGCCGTTTTTGTTTTTATATATATATATATATATATATATATATATATATCCTCTATCCAGTTATGGAGGATTCTGATGCTGAGTCTGTGCTAATTTCAGATTCTGTTACGGAGGATTCTGATACTGAGACTATTTTGATTTCAGATTCTGTGTCCAGTGACGAATCCGGATTGACCTCTTTGATACATGTCAACCATTTTTGTCCCGTATTCCATTTCAGAGCACCTGGTTCCTCTGGCTCGGTGAATCAAGTGACTGCTGAGCCATCCGCCTCTGGGGGTCCTGTCCTCAGAGAGGCGAGTTCCCTACCAATTAATACTTCTACATATGCGGGTGACCCAGTTTATGATTCCTCCATGCAGGATGGCGTGTCCCCCCCCCCCCCCCCCCCCCCCCCTGGAGGTTGCAGCACGTTTTCGCTTTCACATAATGTTGGCGATTGTTCGTCTGCAGAGTCAAGACGTTTCTTTGAGAATGTGCTCGTGCCCTATTGTCCCGGGCCTTCCGCCTTGGGGACGGCCTCTACAGTTCACCGCGGGTGTAACTGTCCCCGAGTGTTGTGCCTTACAGGATTGTGCGCCTTCGCGTATTGCTCAGACATTTTTTTCAGTTATTAAATGACCCTATCGTTACCAGGTACGGGGATTTTCAGTCTGCTAATTCGAATGGTGCACCTCATTAGACATGTGGGGATGAAGTAATCTCCTGATTGTCATTTGTTTGAGATCTTTCTCAGTTTTGAAAGATGGGGCTCAGTTTGGCTGGTCCTGCGGGTAGGCCTGTGTCTTTTTGGGCGTTTACCTCCGGGTTGCCTTATATTTGTTTTTGTTTCCTTCGGGAACCTTCTGGGATTGATACTCTTTATTACTTCTTCGGAAATTGTTTTGGACATGTTAGTAATTTCAGTTTTTTTCCCCTATGAGGGAGAATTTATGCAGCTTGCCGATTAGGAGCCTAGGTGCAGGCTGGTCCTGTCGGGTTTGTTTGGTCTTGCGGCTGTTCAGACACGTGGCGCTGTTCTGCTCGGCTGGTTCGTTAGAGGCGCAGAGTGCTCAGGTTATCATTGTTATTCATGTTCAACTAAGCATTCGAGAGGACCTGTGGGTCCGTGAGGTGGGAAGGATTGTTTCAGTCCTTATAGCATTCAGTTATAGATGGCAGGGGAGTTTTCCGCTGCGTCACTATCTGACATCTGATTCCATCAGAACCTATAGTTTTTCCTCCCCCTTGTGGTGGAGGGTTGGAGGGCTTTAATGCCCCTTACTGCAGTTGAGCAGTTTGGCCTTCATTTTTAGGCCTCTGATTTGTCCTTTTTGGCTTGATCAAACAGCTTGTACAGGATAGCTGTCTAGCATGCAGAGGGTTTGCAGTTTTAAAACCAGTTGCAGCTCTTGACACCTTGCAGGTGTACGCGTAAGCTGTTTGTAGTGTATCTAGATGCAGCTCTTACTCTTTGACGAGTACTGTCTGTCTGAGTTATTAGAGAACTTTGGGTCTTCTTCGACTGTCTCCGAGTGAGATGGATCTCCTTTTTTGGGATCTCTGTTTCCGGGTTTTGGTTGTTCCCTGAGGGGACTTAATTTAGATTGGGGGTTTCCGGAGCTGGGTAGGCTTAGTGCCTTTCACTTCCTTGTGTCCTCTGCTTGTGTGGAGGTGATAGGGAGACTAGTCCTGCTAGTAGGATTTTTTTTTACCTCGAGGTATCCCTTGGTTGTCCTGAGGCTCTGAGAAGTATCTTCATAGACTTCTAGCCTTACTCCTTGGTGCGTTGGACTTTAGCTAGGGGTGGTTCCTTCCTTTGGTCGGGGCTTTTCGAGGAGTTCTCGCTATCCGGATTCTCTGGATATGCATTCATACCCTTGTGTCTGGCTTTTTGGCCAGTTGGGGTGTTTAGTTCTAGGGTAAGGTTTGCCTGAACTATTAGGTGCCCGGACCAGTTCTCCTCCCTTAGACTTAAGGTTGATGAAGCTTCGCTTAGCATTTTTCCTGACCCAAGTCTTGGGTGGTTTTGGAATCTTGGATCTCAGGGCTGGTCGGGGTGTTCCACGGTAGTGGGAACTTGGGCTATGTCCTTGCTCCATCTACCTAACCTGGTCATGGTTGGCCAGGTTTTCGGAGTATTTTTTACTCTTTGCCACAGAGTAGCCCATTTCATCTGGTGATTAGCCGTGTGGCTTGAGCCTCAGGGGTGGTTGGTTCATACTCAGCTGCTGGCGTTGGATGTCCAATTTCTTGTGTGCCTTAGGGTTGCATTACCCTGGTCAGCTTGCCAGTGTTCCCGTGGATTCCCTGCTCTGCAGGTGAATGGGTTGGCTGTGCCTCTGCTTGGCAAGCTACTTGTAGGGGGGTCCTTTTCTAGGACATCTGTGTTGGGAATTTCTCTTCCCATTAGCCGGTGACCTTGAGGACAGTTGTTGCCCTTCCGCCATCATCCCTTTTCTTTAGGGCATATTCTCCTCCCTATGGAGATAGTCCTTGCTTGGGACTTCTCCTGGATGGGAGGCAGTAAGGTGGGATTGGTTCCCCCTGGGATCTTGCTGGCTCCAAGCAGACTTGTTGGGCTTTTATTTTGATAGATCCTTAGGTCTATGGCCTTGTTGTCTGTTTTCAGAGTCGGGTTGTACTTGTACTCTGTGGGGATGGCTGTGCTATCCTTACACTCGTTTCTGTACCTGTTTCGGGATTCTTTTCTTCCCCTGTGTTGGATCCCTGAGGCTGGTTGGTCCAGCTGGGTGTGGGTCTGCAGGTCAGGATGGCCGAGCGGTCTAAGGAGCTGCGTTCGGGTTGCAGACGCCTCTGGATGTGTGAGCTTTGTTGAATCTATTCTGTTAGCTTAGTCTGCTTGGGTATAAATTTTCTTTTTTAACTTGCTCCATTGATTTCAGAAGAGGGTTTACTCATCCTTCGGGTTCTGAGGGTATACTCTCCTTCTCGGGGGGCCTCGATTGAGGTTTTGTGTTCCCCTTTTTAGTGACCTGTGTGTAGGTCCGGCGACTTAGGTTGCCTCGAGCGTGCCCTCTGTCTGGGGGTTACTTTTGCGGTCTGTTTCTTGCTTGACTGCTTCTTCCTCGCAAGTACCCTCTGTGTCATCCTGTTATGGACTCTCTGTTCTTAAACTTGAGTTTTTTTTCTCCTTGGTGTATTACACACTTTTTCATGGTCGAATGCTTTGGTATTCGATGGTCAGACACTGTTAGGACTTTGCCTCTTCTGTTGCATTCCGTGCTTGCAGAATGTTGGAGAGACGTCTGTTCTTTCTCTGTGCCCGGTCTTATCCCAGGTTTCGCTTGGTATAAGCATGGCCTCTTTTCCCTGTTTGGGCCCCTTTGGGTCTCTGTGAGCTAGGCTCACTCGTGGAGGTGTTCTTTTTTGTATTAGGGGACCTTTCGGTTTCCTTGGTTCTCCCTTGCCTTGTTCCCTTGGGGGTTTCAGCTGGCGTCTCCTTCATTTGTGGAGATGAGCGGTGTCTCCTGGAGTACTGTTGGCTCAGTCGAATCCGTTTGCGGTCTCTAGTTTGGCTTCTGGACTAACTTGCGAGTCATTGTCATTGGGTCTTTTCCTTTTTAAAGTTTTCTCGGCTTCGGACAAAGCGGGGTTTTTTATTGGGTAGAGGTTCAGACCTGGTGCCCTCAGTATGGGCCGCCTATTGTACCCTCCCGGCATTCAGTGTCCTCTCTAGCTTGGGTATTGATTTCCCGAAAGTAATGAATGCAGCTGTGGACTCTCTCCATTTAAGAAGAAAAACATAAATTATGCTTACCTGATAATTTCCTTTTCTTCTGATAGAAAGAGTCCACAGCTCCCCACTCGTAATTTTATGTGGGCATCCTTATATTCTTCTGGCACCTTTCACCCTGATATTTCTTTTACTGTTCCTTGTTCCTCTGCAGAATGACCGGGGGATGTGGGGAGTGGGAGGAGTATTTAAGCCTTTGGCTGGGGTGTCTTTGCCTCCTCCTGGTGGCCAGGTTCTTATTTCCCAAAAGTAATGAATGCAGCTGTGGACTCTTCATCAGAAGAAAAGGAAATGAGCAGGTAAGCATAATTTGTTTTCGTCATCTTGGGCCTTCAAGAATGATGCCTCTGTAGAACAGATTTGCAAGGCTGCGACTTAGTCTTCTTTGCACACTTTTTTTAAAATTTATAAATTTTATACTTTTGCTTCGGCTAAGGCTTCTTTTGGGAGAAAGGTGCTTCAAGTGATGGTGCTTTCTGTTTAGGCTCCCTGTCTTGCCCCTCCCTAATCATCTGTGTCCTCTAGCTTGGGTATTGATTCCCAACAGTAATTGATGATTCTGTGGACTCAACGTGTCTTATAGAAAACAAAATTTATGCTTACCTGATAAATTTATTTCTAGACACGGTGAGTCCACGGCCCACCCTTTTTTCCAGACAGTATTTTTAATCTAAACCTCAGGCACCTCTACACCTTGTGTTATTTCCTTTCTCTCCTTTTCCTTTGGTCGAATGACTGGAGATTGTGGGAAGGGAAGTGATACTTAACAGCTTTACCTCCTCCTGCTGGCCAGGAGTGAAATTCCCAACAGTAATTGATGATTCCGTGGACTCACCACGTCTAGAAAGAAAGAAATTTATCAGGTAAGCATAAATTTTTGTTTTTTGCAAGATTGTTCTTAATTGAGGCATCTTGGGAGAATCTATCTTTAAGCAGTGGTGCCTAGTACTTAGGACTGCCTTCCCTACCTTTCCCTGCCTAAGATTTTTTGTGGACTCCATAGCTGGTGTATTGGTTTGCGATAGGTTATAAATGGATTTCGTGGGCTCACTGCCATTAGAAATAAAACATAATTTATGCTTACCTGATTATTATCTTTCTTTGCAGTGAGAGTCCACTAACCTGCCCTGAAATAATGTAGTGGTGGCAGTCTTATCACACCTCTGTACCCCTTTTTCTCTCTACTTTTCCTAATTCTCGGCTTGAACTACTGATAGGGTAGGGGAAGTGGGAGGGATATTTAATACTTTGGGGTGTCTGCCTCCTCCTGATGGCCCGGTGAAGTATTTCCCATAGGTTATGAATGGATTTTGTGGACTATCACTGCCAATAAAAAGATAATTTAGAATTCAATGAATTATGCTTTATCAAATGTCAGTGAAACCATATGTATATCTTCAAGTTATGCCATAAAATATATTTAATTACTTAAATAAAAATTGTCATTTGGTTAATAATTGTCAATGGGTTAATAATAAACGTTTGTATTTCTGCAGTAAATAGGAGTTTGATACATAAAGGGTCTGTAAGCATGTAGAGATGTTAATATAAAATGTTTATGTATAATAAAACAACTTTGCAATCATACTTTGAACGTTTTCACCTGTAGCTTTTTAACATTTACATTAGTTGAAAACTATGTAAATCTTTAACAAATATTTGTTTTAAAGGGACATTAAACTGCTGGGAACAACTACTCTAGAATGGTTATTACTCACAATATTATTGCATTTCATTCTGTTCCTGCATCCTCTCTCCTGTTTAAATAGCTTAAATGTGCCAGATACTTAAGTTCCACCTCTTTGTACTGGGCGACGTCATCTTGGAGCTCATTTATTCCCACAGCTTGTGACATAAGCAGTGCACACTCACAGATCAGTAATATTGCCTGTTTTTTTACAGCTGTATGATGTGCTTCCGGTTAGGGTTTATTATACAAAACAGGAGCTGTACATATTTGCTGTGGCTGCATTGCTCTATATTATTGTTGTGGATTTAAAAAAAAAAAATGTTTTGTGTAACTGTAAAACTTTAAAAAAAAATCAGAGTTCACATGATGTATCATGCACTGAAGCTCATTATACAGCTGTAAAAAGTGGATATTACTGATCTGTGAGTGGGCACTGCTTCTGTCACAGGCTGTGAGAATACCTGAGCTCCAAGATGGCGGCCCCCAGTACAAAGAGGCGGAGCTTCAGTATATGGCACCTTTAAGTTATTAAAAAAGGAGCACAGTATTGTATAGAGCTGAAGGAACAATAACATAGTGAGTAGTTGCTATTCTTTTGCAGTTGTGCACAGCAGTTTAATGTCCCTTTAAACTAATGTAATAAGCATGGCAAGCCTTGTTGTCTACAGACTGAAGCCCAGATTATCTTCTCCAAATAAGGCAAATGGGTAGGTGGAGTTTGGACTTTGCTGATCTATACCAAGACAACAGAAATCTCTTGTATTTACACAGTGTTTACTGTCCCTTTTAAAAAACGACTATATATAAAAATGGTAAACTTTATATGTGTTGAATTCTGGTAGTTATTCTGTGGGAAGGGGAGCATACATGGACAGTAATAGTCTAGGAAGGGGATTTTGCATTTCTTCTACCATTGAAAGACACAAAAAAGCTTTTTATATTCTTTTTTTCACTTGTCCCATATAATTGTTTGTGTTATTGCCACAGGCTGCAACCTGAAGATATTTAATAACCAAGAATTTGCCGCTCTCCTTGCTCAGTCTGTGAACCAGGGATTTGAAGCAGTTTATCAGCTAACCAGAATGTGCACCATCAGGATGAGCTTTGTAAAAGGCTGGGGTGCTGAATACAGGTATATTATATTTACTGAATACTTTGCTTTTCTAATATAACAGTAGTAACAAAAAATAAGGGTTCATTGTGTTTTTGGAAATTAGCTATCAAAAAATGGTTAAATATATGCTTGCTGGCATGATAACGCTAATATTGTATTTATTGTATCATTTATTTAATATATTTAGTACTATTGAATGTATTGGTTTGTGCTATCAAAGATGTCCTGGAAGTCTTTCAAAGACTGTTTGGAGTAAGCTGGTGTGGCTGTTTTTTTGTTTTTTTTCTAGGGTCTAGCTAACTATGGCATCAGGCAGAGATTTTAAACCTCAAAGTTTTCATCAAACTTAAAAAAGGCACAAACATTGCTGTGATTTAATTATTTGAATGTTTTTTTAATAAGATTTTTTTTAAGGAACACTTTGTCTAAATATAGTTCTCTATTTAAAGGGACAGTCTACACCTTAGTCATCTTAAAGCAGGGGTGTCCAAACTTTGCTCTCCAGAGGTTTTGGAACTACATTTCCCATGATGCTCAGCTAGATAAAATGCTGGCTGAGCATCATCGGAAATGTAGTTCCAAAACCTCTGGAGAACAAAGTTTGGACACCCCTGTCTTAAAGTATCACTTTAGATAAAGCTGCACCCCTTTCTATATCATGCAGCAGTAACCGTAAAAAAGTTATTTTAAAATAAATATTGTTTCTGGGGACTTTGAAATGGCTGCCAAGCTCTGTCCACTGATGACATCACGATCTGGGCTGCATCTATGCGCTCTGCTGAATAGCATTGACAGTCTGTTGAATCTAATTAGTGAGTCTTTTGTAATTAGTGAAGCCTTTAATGCAGCCTAGATTGTGATGTCATCAGTGAGCAGAGCTTGGCAGTCATTTCAAAGTGACCAGAAACACTATTCATTTTAAAATAACTTTTTTACTGCTACTGCAGGATATAGAAATTAATTCTATTATTCCATTCAGAATATCATGCTTTCCCAGAGGTTTCTGTAAGATTATTTTGAGCATTTATTTTGTTGAGAAAACTGAATGTTTCTTTAGAGATAACGTGCCTCTAAACAACAAAAAATGTTATAAAATAAACTTACAGAGTTGAGACTGTAATTCCATTATTCCTCTGCAAATAAATGTGCACAGAACCTCTTAGGTGCTAAGTTTAAAGAAACTCAAAAAGATGGTTTAAGGTAATGATTACTTTTCTCCCTCCAATAAAGTGCGGCTGAAAAGTTGTCGAAGTATGAATGATGCTTCACCTCACAATAATTTCATAATTATCTACCTATGTATTTCTAATGGTATATAACTAAATCAGTAAATCTGATATAACTAACACTAATCTGAAAAAAAAAATCTACAAATGAAACCTTCATGTTGTAAATATTAAGATTATAAAAACAAGCAAGAATGGGTCTTTATGTAAAAAAACAGGATTTAAATTGATTCTTACTGACTAGTGATTAAATCAATCTGATTGAAATCAAATCCATCCTGTGGCATAGTGAGATGTGATTCTGATGCAGTGTCTGTAGTGTAATTATATATTATATTGATCTTTGTGTAGACCTTTAAAACTGATTTGTATTTTGCAGCTTTTTTTCCCAGTGTTTAATGCAGTATTTCTATCTTTTGTAGACGACAAACTGTTACAAGCACTCCTTGTTGGATTGAACTTCACTTGAATGGACCTCTGCAGTGGTTGGATAAAGTGTTGACTCAAATGGGTTCTCCATCAGTCCGCTGCTCAAGCATGTCCTAATCCTTTCCTTAATATTTAACCTATGGGTTCAAGCCGAAGTTCGAGCAACAGACTTAATACAGCTCGTCTGTCATAGTATTTGTGTGTGGTCCCCATGAACTGTTTGCAGTCCAAAAGAAAGTAAAGAGAAAAACAGCACTTGAGGTCCCATCAACTAAAAGCACCTTGTTGGATTATGTTTCTAATACTTATTAAAGTAGATGAAATCTTAGTGTTAAATGACTCCTTACTGGGGAAGGGAAGTTTTTAAATGAAATATAATGGTGTGTTATTGGGCATATAATTGAGTGTCCAAAAGGTTCAACAATAACATGAATTGTCTTTATGTACGTTATGTATAGTGTTCGCCAGTTACGCTGTAATTCATTTTAGTTCCCAAAAGGGGTGTGCCTGCTTCTTTATTTTAGTTAACTTGTTCAAAAAAAAATCAAACATTGTTTTGCCTTTATTACTCTTATCCCACCCTCCTGTATTTGTATTTTTCCTCAACTATTATAGTTTTCCTTATAGTGTATTTGCTAGCTGAAAATAAAAATATCCTTATATGTTTTGGCTACTATAAAGAATAACGCCAGATTGTGGTGGTTCCTGAGACCTAAAAAATCATGTCACAGAACAGTTTCAACAAATATTTTCCAAAGAGGTTGTTATAATATGATCTAATTTATATACCAGTTTGCTCTACACTGGAAACTTGTGGTTTTTGTTTGTTTGTTTTTTTCCATAAGTTTAAAATCTGAAACTAGCAGAGGAGGAGTAAACTTCTTTTTTTTTTTTTTAAGTGCTTGTTATTGTAAACCCTTGGACACTACATTTGTACCCTATACAATTATTTAGAGTTATATTCTACAAATGTCTAAAGTTAGAGAAGCATTGGGCACAAATTGTGAAAGGGTGACTTAAACATCTTACTAACAATTCTCTCCTTTAGCTGTCTGTAATTCTTTTATATTTGTGGCAGTGACAGGATTGCCTTTCTTCTTTGACACTTTCTCCTTTCTTTATCTTTTACACTAGTAGTGTACTTTGTAAGTACAGCTAGTGAAAATTGTTAAGAACAAAATGTGGCCAGTGTTAGACCATTCATCATTTGGCTAAATTGTGGACAATGATGATTTTTGTATGCCATAAAGTTTTAGCACATAGAGGTAATTCCAAAACTGTGTAGAAAGATAAACCGGCCAGACCATAAAAGTGTAATTGGCAAAGCATTCAACATTTGTGAGCTAGTTTTACCAGTAGATTGGTGTATTGGTAGAACTTGTGAACATAATACATAAGCTTTGTGCGTGTTGCATTTGCCGAATATGTGAATACACTAATAAAAGATTTAATTCTCATGATGATGTTCAGTATTTATGAAATTAATTAAATGATCTTTATATAATTTGCAAGACTATATGTACAACTTTTAGACCTGCCTTAACTTAAGACTTAATTATGATAAACATCTGACATGGTTTTTGAGCCTTCACCACGCAATGAAGGGTTAAGTTACATCACATGTACCTTTATAGCAGGGGGATATGTACAGTGTCCCTGTAAATAAACATTTCTTCTGTTATGTGTGATCAGTCCACGGGTCATCATTACTTCTGGGATATAACTCCTCCCCAACAGGAAATGCAAGAGGATTCACCCAGCAGAGCTGCATATAGCTCCTCCCCTCTACGTCAGTCCCAGTCATTCTCTTGCACCCAACGACTAGATAGGATGTGTGAGAGGACTATGGTGATTATACTTAGTTTTTATGACTTCAATCAAAAGTTTGTTATTTTACAATAGCACCGGAGCGTGTTATTACTTCTCTGGCAGAGTTTGAGGAAGAATCTGCCAGAGTTTTTTACTATGATTTTAACCGGAGTTGTTAAGATCATATTGCTGTTCTCGGCCATCTGAGGGAGGTAAAGGCTTCAGATCAGGGGACAGCGGGCAGATGAATCTGCATTGAGGTATGTAGCAGTTTTTATTTTCTGAATGGAATTGATGAGAAAATCCTGCCATACCGTTAAAATGACATGTATGTATACACTTCAGTATTCTGGGGATGGTATTTCACCGGAACTACTCTGTTAAAGGTCACTAATCCTTTTAATAACTATTTATCATGTTAAACGTTTTTGCTGGAATGTAGAATCGTTTACATTGCTGAGGTACTGTGTGAATAAATATTTGGGCATTATTTTCCACTTGGCAGCCTTTTTTTTTTTTTTTTTTGCTTTTATTTGTGACAGTTTCGTTTCTCTTCACTGCTGTGTGGGAGAGGGAGGGGCCGTTTTTGGCGCTCTTTGCTACGCATCAAAAATTTCCAGTCAGTTACTTTTATATTTCCTGCATGATCCGGTTCATCTCTGACAGATCTCAGGGGGCTTCAAACTTCTTTGAAGGGAGGTAAATTCTCTCAGCAGAGCTGTGAGAATTCTTATAGTGACTGTGAATAAAAACGTTGCTTTGTATTTTTTATGTCAAATTTAATTATTGTTATTTTACTAATGGGAACAAACCTTTGCTAAAAGTTGTGTTGTTTTAAAGTTTGATGCTATAACTGTTTTGCAGTTCATTATTTCAACTGTCATTTAATCGTTTAGTACCTCTTTGAGGCACAGTACGTTTTTGCTAAAAAAGATTATAACCAAGTTGTAGGTTTTTTTGCTAGTGTGTTAAACATGTCTGACTCAGAGGAAGATATCTGTGTCATTTGTTCCAATGCCAAGGTGGAGCCCAATAGAAATTTATGTACTAACTGTATTGATGCTACTTTAAATAAAAGTCAATCTGTACAATGTGAACAAATTTCACCAAACAGCGAGGGGAGAGTTATGCCGACTAACTCGCCTCACGCGGCAGTACCTGCATCTCCCGCCCGGGAGGTGCGTGATATTATGGCGCCTAGTACATCTGGGCGGCCATTACAGATAACATTACAAGATATGGCTACTGTTATGACTGAAGTTTTGTCTAAATTACCAGAACTCAGAGGCAAGCGTGATCACTCTGGGGTGAGAACAGAGTGCGCTGACAATACTAGGGCCATGTCTGATACTGCGTCACAGCTCGCAGAGCATGAGGACGGAGAGCTTCATTCTGTGGGTGACGGTTCTGATCCAAACAGATTGGATTCAGATATTTCAAATTTTAAATTTAAATTGGAAAACCTCCGTGTATTACTAGGGGAGGTCTTAGCAGCTCTTAATGATTGTAACACCGTTGCAATACCAGAGAAACTGTGTAGGTTGGATAAATACTTTGCGGTACCGGCGAGTACTGACGTTTTTCCTATACCTAAGAGACTAACTGAAATTGTTACTAAGGAGTGGGATAGACCCGGTGTGCCGTTCTCACCCCCTCCAATATTTAGAAAGATGTTTCCAATAGACGCCACCACTCGGGACTTATGGCAAACGGTCCCTAAGGTGGAGGGAGCAGTTTCTACTTTAGCTAAGCGTACCACTATCCCGGTGGAGGATAGCTGTGCTTTTTCAGATCCAATGGATAAAAAATTAGAGGGTTACCTTAAGAAAATGTTTGTTCAACAAGGTTTTATATTGCAACCCCTTGCATGTATCGCGCCGATTACGGCTGCGGCAGCATTTTGGATTGAGTCTCTGGAAGAGAACCTTAGTTCATCTACGCTAGACGACATTACGGACAGGCTTAGAGTCCTTAAACTAGCTAATTCTTTCATTTCGGAGGCCGTAGTACATTTAACCAAACTTACGGCTAAGAACTCAGGATTCGCCATACAGGCACGTAGGGCGCTGTGGCTAAAATCCTGGTCAGCCGATGTTACTTCTAAGTCCAAGTTACTTAATATACCTTTCAAGGGGCAGTCTTTATTTGGGCCCGGTTTGAAAGAAATTATCGCTGACATTACAGGAGGTAAGGGCCACGCCCTACCTCAAGACAAAGCCAAAGCTAAGGCTAGACAGTCTAATTTTCGTCCCTTTCGGAATTTCAAAACAGGAGCAGCATCAACCTCCACTGCACCAAAACAGGAGGGAGCTGTTGCTCGTTACAGGCAAGGCTGGAAGCCTAACCAGTCCTGGAACAAGAGCAAGCAGGCCAGGAAACCTGCTGCTGCCCCAAAGACAGCATGAATCGAGAGCCCCCGATCCGGGACCGGATCTAGTGGGGGGCAGACTTTCTCTCTTCGCCCAGGCCTGGGCAAGAGATGTTCAGGATCCCTGGGCACTAGAGATCATATCTCAGGGATACCGTCTAGACTTCAAATTATCTCCCCCAAGAGGGAGATTTCATCTGTCAAGGTTGTCAACAAACCAGATAAAGAAAGAGGCGTTTCTACGCTGTGTACAAGATCTGTTATTAATGGGAGTGATCCATCCGGTTCCGCGGTCGGAACAAGGACAAGGGTTCTACTCAAACCTGTTTGTGGTTCCCAAAAAAGAGGGAACTTTCAGGCCTATCTTAGATTTAAAGATTCTAAACAAATTCCTAAGAGTTCCATCCTTCAAAATGGAAACTATTCGGACAATCTTACCCATGATCCAAAAGGGTCAGTACATGACCACAGTGGATTTAAAAGATGCTTACCTTCACATACCGATCCACAAAGATCATCACCGGTATCTAAGGTTTGCCTTCTTAGACAGGCACTACCAGTTTGTAGCTCTTCCATTCGGACTGGCTACGGCTCCAAGAATCTTCACAAAGGTTCTGGGTGCCCTTCTGGCGGTACTAAGACCGCGAGGGATTTCGGTAGCTCCGTACCTAGACGACATTCTAATACAAGCTTCAAGCTTTCAGACTGCCAAGTCTCATACAGAGTTAGTTCTGGCATTTCTAAGGTCGCATGGATGGAAAGTGAACGAAAAGAAGAGTTCTCTTTTTCCTCTCACAAGAGTTCCATTCTTGGGGACTCTTATAGATTCTGTAGAAATGAAGATTTACCTGACAGAAGACAGGTTAACAAAGCTTCAAAATGCATGCCGTGTCCTTCATTCCATTCAACACCCGTCAGTAGCTCAATGCATGGAGGTGATCGGCTTAATGGTAGCGGCAATGGACATAGTACCTTTTGCACGCCTACACCTCAGACCGCTGCAATTGTGCATGCTAAGTCAGTGGAATGGGGATTACTCAGATTTGTCCCCTACTCTGAATCTGAATCAAGAGACCAGAAATTCTCTTCTATGGTGGCTTTATCGGCCACACCTGTCCAGGGGGATGCCATTCAGCAGGCCAGATTGGACAATTGTAACAACAGACGCCAGCCTACTAGGTTGGGGCGCTGTCTGGAATTCTCTGAAGGCTCAGGGACTATGGAATCAGGAGGAGAGTCTCCTTCCAATAAACATTCTGGAATTGAGAGCAGTTCTCAATGCCCTTCTGGCTTGGCCCCAATTAACAACTCGGGGGTTCATCAGGTTTCAGTCGGACAACATCACGACTGTAGCTTACATCAACCATCAGGGAGGGACAAGAAGCTCCCTAGCAATGATGGAAGTATCAAAGATAATTCGCTGGGCAGAGTCTCACTCTTGCCACCTGTCAGCAATCCACATCCCGGGAGTGGAGAACTGGGAGGCGGATTTCTTGAGTCGCCAGACTTTTCATCCGGGGGAGTGGGAACTTCATCCGGAGGTCTTTGCCCAAATACTTCGACGTTGGGGCAAACCAGAGATAGATCTCATGGCGTCTCGCCAGAACGCCAAACTTCCTCGCTACGGGTCCAGATCCAGGGATCCGGGAGCGGTTCTGATAGATGCTTTGACAGCACCTTGGAACTTCGGGATGGCTTATGTGTTTCCACCCTTCCCGCTGCTTCCTCGATTGATTGCCAAAATCAAACAGGAGAGAGCATCAGTGATTCTAATAGCGCCTGCATGGCCACGCAGGACTTGGTATGCAGATCTAGTGGACATGTCATCCTGTCCGCCTTGGTCTCTACCTCTAAGACAGGACCTTCTGATACAGGGTCCATTCAAACATCAAAATCTAACTTCTCTGAAGCTGACTGCTTGGAAATTGAACGCTTGATTTTATCAAAACGTGGTTTTTCTGAGTCGGTTATTGATACCCTGATACAGGCTAGGAAGCCTGTTACCAGAAGGATTTACCATAAAATATGGCGTAAATACCTATACTGGTGCGAATCCAAAGGTTACTCCTGGAGTAAGGTTAGGATCGCTAGGATATTATCCTTTCTACAAGAAGGTTTAGAAAAGGGTTTATCAGCTAGTTCATTAAAGGGACAGATTTCAGCTCTGTCCATCTTGTTACACAGGCGTCTGTCAGAAAATCCAGACGTCCAGGCTTTTTGTCAGGCTTTAGCTAGGATCAAACCTGTGTTTAAAGCTGTTGCTCCGCCATGGAGTTTAAACTTAGTTCTTAACTTTTTACAAGGTGTTCCGTTTGAACCCCTTCATTCCATTGATATAAAATTGTTATCTTGGAAAGTTCTGTTTTTAATGGCTATTTCCTCGGCTCGAAGAGTCTCTGAGTTATCAGCCTTACATTGTGATTCTCCTTATCTGATTTTTCACTCAGACAAGGTAGTTCTGCGTACTAAACCTGGGTTCTTACCTAAGGTAGTCACTAACAGGAATATCAATCAAGAGATTGTTGTTCCATCCTTGTGTCCAAATCCTTCTTCAAAGAAGGAACGTCTTCTACACAATCTGGATGTAGTTCGTGCCCTCAAGTTCTACTTGCAGGCAACTAAAGATTTTCGCCAAACTTCTTCCCTGTTTGTCGTTTATTCTGGACAGAGGAGAGGTCAAAAAGCTTCTGCCACCTCTCTCTCTTTTTGGCTTCGTAGCATAATACGTTTAGCCTATGAGACTGCTGGACAGCAGCCTCCTGAAAGAATTACAGCCCACTCCACTAGAGCTGTGGCTTCCACTTAGGCCTTTAAGAATGAGGCCTCTGTTGAACAGATTTGCAAGGCTGCAACTTGGTCTTCGCTTCATACTTTTTCCAAATTTTACAAATTTGACACTTTTGCTTCTTCGGAGGCTATTTTTGGGAGAAAGGTTCTTCAGGCAGTGGTTCCTTCTGTATAATGAGCCTGCCTATCCCTCCCGTCATCCGTGTACTTTTGCTTTGGTATTGGTATCCCAGAAGTAATGATGACCCGTGGACTGATCACACATAACAGAAGAAAACATAATTTATGCTTACCTGATAAATTCCTTTCTTCTGTTGTGTGATCAGTCCACGGCCCGCCCTGTTTTAAGGCAGGTAAATATTTTTTAAATTATACTCCAGTCACCACTTCACCCTTGGTTACTCCTTTCTCGTTGATTCTTGGTCGAATGACTGGGACTGACGTAGAGGGGAGGAGCTATATGCAGCTCTGCTGGGTGAATCCTCTTGCATTTCCTGTTGGGGAGGAGTTATATCCCAGAAGTAATGATGACCCGTGGACTGATCACACAACAGAAGAAAGGAATTTATCAGGTAAGCATAAATTATGTTTTTGTTAAAGAGCAGCTATACATAGTTAAAATATTTATTTCCTAAGATATATTGAGTCCACGGCGTCCTCAATTACTGTTGGGAATATTACTCCTGACCAGCAGGAGGAGGCAAAGAGCACCACCGCCAAATTAAGTATCACTCCCTCCAGTCATTTTTTTTTGCCTTCGGTGCAAGGTGGAGGTGAAGTTTTTGGTGTCTGAAGAAAATTGAATTTCTTTCATGTAATTAGCAAGAGTCCATGAGCTAGTGACGTATGGGATATACATTCCTACCAGGAGGGGCAAAGTTTCCCAAACCTCAAAATGCCTATAAATACACCCCCTCACCACACCCACAATTCAGTTTTACAAACTTTGCCTCCGATGGATGTGGTGAAGTAAGTTTGTGCTAGATTCTACGTTGATATGCGCTCCGCAGCAAGTTGGAGCCCGGTTTTCCTCTCAGCGTGCAGTGAATGTCAGAGGGATGTGAGGAGAGTATTGCCTATTTGAATGCAGTGATCTCCTTCTACGGGGTCTATTTCATAGGTTCTCTGTTATCGGTCGTAGAGATTCATCTCTTACCTCCCTTTTCAGATCGACGATATACTCTTATATATACCATTACCTCTGCTGATTCTCGTTTCAGTACTGGTTTGGCTTTCTACAAACATGTAGATGAGTGTCCTGGGGTAAGTAAATCTTATTTTCTGTGACACTCTAAGCTATGGTTGGGCACTTTGTTTATAAAGTTCTAAATATATGTATTCAAACATTTATTTGCCTTGACTCAGAATGTTCAACTTTCCTTATTTTTCAGACAGTCAGTTTCATATTTGGGATAATGCATTTGATTTAATCATTTTTTCTTACCTTCAAAAATTTGACTTTTTTTCCCTGTGGGCTGTTAGGCTCGCGGGGGCTGAAAATGTTTCATTTTATTGCGTCATTCTTGGCGCGGACTTTTTTGGCGCAAAAATTATTTTCCGTTTCCGGCGTCATACGTGTCGCCGGAAGTTGCGTCATTTTTTGACGTTATTTTGCGCCAAAAATGTTGGCGTTCCGGATGTGGCGTCATTTTGGCGGCAAAAAGCATTTAGGCGCCAAATAATGTGGGCGTCTTATTTGGCGCTAAAAAATATGGGCGTCGCTTTTGTCTCCTCATTATTTAAGTCTCCTTTTTCATTGCTTCTGGTTGCTAGAAGCTTGTTCTTTGGCATTTTTTCCCATTCCTGAAACTGTCATTTAAGGAATTTGATCAATTTTGCTTTATATGTTGTTGTTTTTTCTCTTACATATTGCAAGATGTCTCACGTTGCATCTGAGTCAGAAGATACTACAGGAAAATCGCTGTCTAGTGCTGGATCTACCAAAGCTAAGTGTATCTGCTGTAAACTTTTGGTAGCTATTCCTCCAGCTGTTGTTTGTATTGATTGTCATGACAAACTTGTTAAAGCAGATAATATTTCCTTTAGTAAAGTACCATTGCCTGTTGCAGTTCCTTCAACATCTAAGGTGCAGAATGTTCCTGATAACATAAGAGATTTTGTTTCTGAATCCATAAAGAAGGCTATGTCTGTTATTTCTCCTTCTAGTAAACGTAAAAAATCTTTTAAAACTTCTCTCCCTACAGATGAATTTTTAAATGAACATCATCATTCTGATTCTGATGACTCTTCTGGTTCAGAGGATTCTGTCTCAGAGGTTGATGCTGATAAATCTTCATATTTATTTAAAATGGAATTTATTCGTTCTTTACTTAAAGAAGTTCTAATTGCTTTAGAAATAGAGGATTCTGGTCCTCTTGATACTAATTCTAAACGTTTGGAATAAGGTATTTAAATCTCCTGTGGTTATTCCAGAAGTTTTTCCTGTTCCTAATGCTATTTCTGCAGTAATTTCCAAAGAATGGGATAAATTGGGTAATTCATTTACTCCTTCTAAACGTTTTAAGCAATTATATCCTGTGCCGTCTGACAGATTAGAATTTTGGGACAAAATCCCTAAAGTTGATGGGGCTATTTCTACCCTTGCTAAACGTACTACTATTCCTACGTCAGATGGTACTTCATTTAAGGATCCTTTAGATAGGAAAATTGAATCCTTTCTAAGAAAAGCTTATCTGTGTTCAGGTAATCTTCTTAGACCTGCTATATCTTTGGCTGATGTTGCTGCAGCTTCAACTTTTTGGTTGGAAACCTTAGCGCAACAAGTAACACATCATGATTCTCATGATATTATTATTCTTCTTCAGCATGCTAATAATTTTATCTGTGATGCCATCTTTGATATTATCAGAGTTGATGTCAGGTTTATGTCTCTAGCTATTTTAGCTAGAAGAGCTTTATGGCTTAAGACTTGGAATGCTGATATGGCTTCTAAATCAACTCTACTTTCCATTTCTTTCCAGGGTAACAAATTATTTGGTTCTCAGTGGGATTCTATTATTTCAACTGTTACTGGTGGGAGAGGAACCTTTTTACCACAGGATAAAAAATCTAAGGGTAAAAACAGAGCTAATAATCGTTTTCGTTCCTTTCGTTTCAACAAAGAACAAAAACCTGATCCTTCATCCTCAGGAGCAGTTTCAGTTTGGAAACCATCTCCAATCTGGAATAAATCCAAGCCAGCCAGAAAGGCAAAGCCTGCTTCTAAGTCCACATGAAGGTGCGGCCCTCATTCCAGCTCAGCTGGTAGGGGGCAGGTTACGTTTTTTTCAAAGAAATTTGGATCAATTCTGTTCACAATCTTTGGATTCAGAACATTGTTTCAGAAGGGTACAGAATTGGTTTCAAGATGAGACCTCCTGCAAAGAGATTTTTTCTTTCCCGTGTCCCAGCAAATCCAGTAAAAGCTCAAGCATTTCTGAATTGTGTTTCAGATCTAGAGTTGACTGGAGTAATTATGCCAGTTCCAGTTCAGGAACAGGGGATGGGGTTTTATTCAAATCTCTTCATTGTACCAAAGAAGGAGAATTCCTTCAGACCAGTTCTGGATCTAAAAATATTGAATCGTTATGTAAGGATACCAACGTTCAAGATGGTAACTGTAAGGACTATCTTGCCTTTTGTTCAGCAAGGGAATTATATGTCCACAATAGATTTACAGGATGCATATCTGCATATTCCGATTCATCCGGATCATTATCGGTTCCTGAGATTCTCTTTTCTGGACAAGCATTACCAGTTTGTGGCTCTGCCGTTTGGCCTTGCTACAGCTCCAAGAATTTTTACAAAGGTTCTCGGTGCCCTTCTGTCTGTAATCAGAGAACAGGGTATTGTGGTATTTCCTTATTTGGACGATATCTTGGTACTTGCTCAGTCTTTACATTTAGCAGAATTTCATACGAATCGACTTGTGTTGTTTCTTCAAGATCATGGTTGGAGGATCAATTTACCAAAAAGTTCATTGATTCCTCAGACAAGGGTAACCTTTCTGGGTTTCCAAATAGATTCAGTGTCCATGACTTTGTCTTTAACAGACAAGAGGCGTCTAAAACTGATGGCAGCTTGTCGAAACCTTCAGTCACAATCATTCCCTTCGGTAGCCTTATGCATGGAAATTCTAGGTCTTATGACTGCTGCATCGGACGCGATCCCCTTTGCTCGTTTTCACATGCGACCTCTTCAGCTCTGTATGCTGAATCAATGGTGCAAGGATTACACAAAGATATCTCAATTAATATCTTTAAAACCGATTGTTCGACACTCTCTAACGTGGTGGACAGATCACCATCGTTTAATTCAGGGGGCTTCTTTTGTGCTTCCGACCTGGACTGTAATTTCAACAGATGCAAGTCTCACAGGTTGGGGAGCTGTGTGGGGATCTCTGACGGCACAAGGAGTTTGGGAATCTCAGGAGGTGAGATTACCGATCAATATTTTGGAACTCCGTGCAATTTTCAGAGCTCTTCAGTTTTGGCCTCTTCTGAAGAGAGAATCGTTCATTTGTTTTCAAACAGACAATGTCACATCTGTGGCATACATCAATCATCAAGGAGGGACTCACAGTCCTCTGGCTATGAAAGAAGTATCTCGAATTTTGGTTTGGGCGGAATCCAGCTCCTGTCTAATCTCTGCGGTTCATATCCCAGGTATAGACAATTGGGAAGCGGATTATCTCAGTCGCCAAACGTTGCATCCGGGCGAATGGTCTCTTCACCCAGAGGTATTTCTTCAGATTGTTCAAATGTGGAAACTTCCAGAAATAGATCTGATGGCGTCTCATCTAAACAAGAAACTTCCCAGGTATCTGTCCAGATCCCGGGATCCTCAGGCGGAGGCAGTGGATGCATTATCACTTCCTTGGAAGTATCATCCTGCTTATATCTTTCCGCCTCTAGTTCTTCTTCCAAGAGTAATCTCCAAGATTCTGAAGGAATGCTCGTTTGTTCTGCTGGTAGCTCCGGCATGGCCTCACAGGTTTTGGTATGCGGATCTTGTCCGGATGGCCTCTTGCCAACCGTGGACTCTTCCGTTAAGACCAGACCTTCTGTCTCAAGGTCCTTTTTTCCATCAGGATCTGAAATCCTTAAATTTAAAGGTATGGAGATTGAACGCTTGATTCTTGGTCAAAAAGGTTTCTCTGACTCTGTGATTAATACTATGTTACAGGCTCGTAAATCTGTATCTAGAGAGATATATTATAGAGTCTGGAAGACTTATATTTCTTGGTGTCTTTCTCATCATTTTTCTTGGCATTCTTTTAGAATTCCGAGAATTTTACAGTTTCTTCAGGATGGTTTAGATAAGGGTTTGTCCGCAAGTTCCTTGAAAGGTCAAATCTCTGCTCTTTCTGTTCTTTTTCACAGAAAGATTGCTAATCTTCCTGATATTCATTGTTTTGTACAAGCTTTGGTTCGTATAAAACCTGTTATTAAGTCAATTTCTCCTCCTTGGAGTTTGAATTTGGTTCTGGGAGCTCTTCAAGCTCCTCCGTTTGAACCTATGCATTCATTGGACATTAAATTACTTTCTTGGAAAGTTTTGTTCCTTTTGGCCATCTCTTCTGCCAGAAGAGTTTCTGAATTATCTGCTCTTTCTTGTGAGTCTCCTTTTCTGATTTTTCATCAGGATAAGGCGGTGTTGCGAACTTCTTTTGAATTTTTACCTAAAGTTGTGAATTCCAACAACATTAGTAGAGAAATTGTGGTTCCTTCATTATGTCCTAATCCTAAGAATTCTAAGGAGAAATCGTTGCATTCTTTGGATGTTGTTAGAGCTTTGAAATATTATGTTGAAGCTACTTTCCGAAAGACTTCTAGTCTATTTGTTATTTTTTCCGGTGCTAGAAAAGGACAGAAAGCTTCTGCCATTTCTTTGGCATCTTGGTTGAAATCTTTAATTCATCTTGCCTATGTTGAGTCGGGTAAAACTCCGCCTCAGAGGATTACAGCTCATTCTACTAGGTCAGTTTCTACTTCCTGGGCGTTTAGGAATGAAGCTTCGGTTGATCAGATTTGCAAAGCAGCAACTTGGTCCTCTTTGCATACTTTTACTAAATTCTACCATTTTTATGTATTTTCTTCTTCTGAAGCAGTTTTTGGTAGAAAAGTACTTCTGGCAGCGGTTTCAGTTTGAATCTTCTGCTTATGTTTTTCATTAAACTTTATTTTGGGTGTGGATTATTTTCAGCAGGAATTGGCTGTCTTTATTTTATCCCTCCCTCTCTAGTGACTCTTGTGTGGAAAGATCCACATCTTGGGTAATCATTATCCCATACGTCACTAGCTCATGGACTCTTGCTAATTACATGAAAGAAAACATAATTTATGTAAGAACTTACCTGATAAATTCATTTCTTTCATATTAGCAAGAGTCCATGAGGCCCGCCCTTTTTTTGTGGTGGTTATGATTTTGTATAAAGCACAATTATTCCAATTCCTTATTTTATATGCTTTCGCACTTTTTTATCACCCCACTTCTTGGCTATTCGTTAAACTGAATTGTGGGTGTGGTGAGGGGTGTATTTATAGGCATTTTGAGGTTTGGGAAACTTTGCCCCTCCTGGTAGGAATGTATATCCCATACGTCATTAGCTCATGGACTCTTGCTAATATGAAAGAAATGAATTTATCAGGTAAGTTCTTACATAAATTATGTTTTCTCTACTTCAAGCAAGATGCCTAGCCCTCATATGCACTCTAATTCTCTGAGTTAGAAACGTACGAGCAGTGTTTTCAGTGTTTTATTTTAAACGTTCCGAGAGCGGTTTTGGTTAGAACAGTGACAGAGTGGTTAAGAGTCGAAAACCCAAAAGTAGAGAGGGCTAAGTCACTCTAAATCTGAAAGCCTTTCAGAATGGAGAGGCGCCGTTATTGTAAGAAGGGCTCCGACATATTGCGCGCCTTAATTATGTGACTCCGCCTCCTAAGGGAGATCGGGGCGGCAACATTTTGTTGCCTCCTTATCCGTCTCAGAACGGAGAGGTGATGTCTGGCTCATTTTGATTTTTTTTTTGCTGGCTAACTTTAAATGTGTTTAAAATGCTATAGACCTTAATAAACATTACATTTATTAAAGTTAAACAGTTCTTATGTCTATCGCTTTTGTTTCTTAGAGCAGTGCTTTATACTTCTAGTGAAGGGCATTTATTATTCAGCAAGTCATTAAAGGGACAGTATACACTCATTTTCATATAACTGCATGTAATAGACACTACTATAAAGAATAAGATGCACAGATACGGATATAAAAATCCAATATAAAACTGTTTAAAAACTTACTTAGAAGCTGTCAGTTTAGCTCTGTTGAAAAGGTAGCTGGAAAGCCCACTGCAAGTGGGAAATAAGACACTCCCCCTCCCCCTTCTTTTGCATATGAAAAGACCCTGTACACAAACAGGAGCAAGCTGGAGAAGGTAGCTGACAGTATTCACATAAAACTTTGGGGCTTGGTTAGGAGTATGAAAATCAGAGCAATGTTATTTAAAAATAAGCAAAACTATACATTTATTTAAAAAAAAATTTTTATGGGCTATATAAATGGATCATCTACAAAACATTTATGCAAAGAAAAAATGAGTGTATAATGTCCCTTTAAGATAATACCTAATAGCACAGGGGACTAATGAACTATATATTGTATATGTTTTATGCCCTGTGCTTATTGCTTATAGACCAGAAAATTTTAGTTTAGGTCTCAGCAAGTCTGTCATGTTTTTGGATTCATTGCCTAGTACATCTCTAGACAATTTAAGATCACTTAAAGTGACAACACAATTTTAACTTCTTTTACAAAGCTATGACGAGTCCACGGATTTCATCCTTACTTGTGGGATATTAACCTCCTGCTAACAGGAAGTGGCAAAGAGCACCACAGCAGAGCTGTATATATAGCTCCTCCCTTCCCCTCCACCCCCAGTCATTCTCTTTGCCTGTGTTATACTAGGAAGAGGTAAAGTGAGGTGTTAGTTTTAGTTTCTTCAATCAAGAATTTTTTATTTTTCAAATGGTACAGGTGTGTGTACTATTTCTTTCATGTAATTAGCAAGAGTCCATGAGCTAGTGACGTATGGGATATACATTCCTACCAGGAGGGGCAAAGTTTCCCAAACCTTAAAATGCCTATAAATACACCCCTCACCACACCCACAATTCAGTTTTACAAACTTTGCCTCCCATGGAGGTGGTGAAGTAAGTTTGTGCTAGATTCTACGTTGATATGCGCTTCGCAGCAGGCTGGAGCCCGGTTTTCCTCTCAGTGTGCAGTGAATGTCAGAGGGATGTGAAGAGAGTATTGCCTATTTGAATTCAATGATCTCCTTCTACGGGGTCTATTTCATAGGTTCTCTGTTATCGGTCGTAGAGATTCATCTCTTACCTCCCTTTTCAGATCGACGATATACTCATATATACCATTACCTCTACTGATTCTCGTTTCAGTACTGGTTTGGCTTTCTACTACATGTAGATGAGTGTCCTGGGGTAAGTAAGTCTTATTTTCTGTGACACTCTAAGCTATGGTTGGGCACTTTTATATAAAGTTCTAAATATATGTGTTTAAACATTTATTTGCCTTGATTCAGGATGTTCAACGTTCCTTATTTCAGACAGTCAGTTTCATATTTGGGATAATGCATATGAATAAATAAATTTTTTCTTACCTTAAAATTTGACTTTTTTCCTGTGGGCTGTTAGGCTCGTGGGGGCTGAAAATGCTTCATTTTATTGCGTCATTTTTGGCACTGACTTTCTTGGCGCAAAAATTTTCTTGTCATTTCCGGCGTCATACGTGTCGCCGGAAGTTGCGTAATTTTTTTGACGTTTTTGCGCCAAAAAATGTCGGCGTTACCGGATGTGGCGTCATTTTTGGCGCCAAAAGCATTTAGGCGCAAAATTATGTGGGCGGCTTTTTTGGCGCTAAAAAATTTGAGCGTCATTGTTGTCTCCACAATATTTAAGTCTCATTGTTTATTGCTTCTGTTG